>NW_027364691.1:0-189766 GCF_046119375.1 Phyllobates terribilis
CATATATTAAATGGATTTTTAGAACAGGGAGATGGAAAAAGAGCTTGCTCTGTCCACTCCACGCATTGACCTGGTATTGCAGTATCTCCAGGACCGGTGCACCCCTTCTTTAATGCAGTTTCTAAAATCAGAAAGAATTGAATTCAATGTTTTTTGTTCATTTTGCTTGTTTGTCGGATTTTGGGATGGACTCTTTGGCTTTGCTTTTCTTCTCCTCATTGGATTTTTCATGTTCAAAGTTGCAGAAGCCAGATTACAAGCTCATTTTGGTTCAACTTCAGCAACTGTGCATTGCATTGCCATGTAATGTGATGCAATGCTATCTTTCTAGCTCTCCCTTTTTACTTCCTTTTGGATAAACAGACATATTAGGCAAGCATTTTGGAGCTTTCACCTAAATAACTACAGGTGGTGAGATAAGCTGCACAATATAATTGACCTTTCAGTATATTGTTGCACACACACCATCTATTTAGCAAATGCCCTTGTTATCAACAGCAGCCTTTTAAACTCACCTGAGCTAACAGGTATGTGCGCTGGTTACTCTGCTGCGCTTAAAATTTCTTTTTTGGTTTGCTACAATGCCTTTTCTGAAACGTTGTCTCCTTCTGCTGGAACACTGACTTCTTTCATTTAATGCCTGCAGACTATAAAAGAGAACCCAACCCAAAAAGTTTGGTTGATTAGTCTGTGGCATTCTGTTAAACTGTTGCTTATGGCGGTCTCTGTGAGCTTCTCAGCGACATTCAGCCAGCCAGGTATCCTGCCTGCAGTAGATGGAATGTGGCAATGGAACGCTGGCTGCGCGTGTCATAATAGGCTCTGAGCCTTTATATACCTGTGCACAGCAGCAGCCACCTTCAGTCTGCTGCTGGACAGCCAGCAGCAGCAGCAGCAGGAGAGGTATGTAATCAGGAGCCCTCCTGCTAAGGGTAGACAGCTGCTCGTTCCACCCCACCCCCCGCCTTAATTGGTTCTCCTCCCTTCCAACGGTGTTGAGGCGGGTGGGAACAGCAGGGGGTGAAGGTGCTGTGTTTAAAGAGGTGGAGTTATGCAGATCTAAAACGCGTGGATTGCAGCAGCAGCAAGCCGAAAAGTGCAGGCATGTAAGGGATCTAGAGGTTGACAACATGTCTTCTTAACGGGAGTCCAGGAGCTCATCTCCACAAATGGACTTTTCAGGATCCTTGGGTGGCTCCGTAGTTTGAAACCAATTCTGGTTATCGCTTCTCGGCCTTTTGGCTAAGATCAAGTGTAGTATCTGTTCTTATCAGTTTAATATCTGATACGTCCCCTATCTGGGGACCATATATTAAATGGATTTTTAGAACAGGGAGATGGAAAAAGAGCTTGCTCTGTCCACTCCACGCATTGACCTGGTATTGCAGTATCTCCAGGACTGGTGCACCCCTTCTTTAATGCAGTTTCTAAAATCAGAAAGAATTGAATTCAATGTTTTTTGTTCATTTTGCTTGTTTGTCGGATTTTGGGATGGACTCTTTGGCTTTGCTTTTCTTCTCCTCATTGGATTTTTCATGTTCAAAGTTGCAGAAGCCAGATTACAAGCTCATTTTGGTTCAACTTCAGCAACTGTGCATTGCATTGCCATGTAATGTGATGCAATGCTATCTTTCTAGCTCTCCCTTTTTACTTCCTTTTGGATAAACAGACATATTAGGCAAGCATTTTGGAGCTTTCACCTAAATAACTACAGGTGGTGAGATAAGCTGCACAATATAATTGACCTTTCAGTATATTGTTGCACACACACCATCTATTTAGCAAATGCCCTTGTTATCAACAGCAGCCTTTTAAACTCACCTGAGCTAACAGGTATGTGCGCTGGTTACTCTGCTGCGCTTAAAATTTCTTTTTTGGTTTGCTACAATGCCTTTTCTGAAACGTTTTCTCCTTCTGCTGGAACACTGACTTCTTTCATTTAATGCCTGCAGACTATAAAAGAGAACCCAACCCAAAAAGTTTGGTTGATTAGTCTGTGGCATTCTGTTAAACTGTTGCTTATGGCGGTCTCTGTGAGCTTCTCAGCGACATTCAGCCAGCCAGGTATCCTGCCTGCAGTAGATGGAATGTGGCAATGGAACGCTGGCTGCGCGTGTCATAATAGGCTCTGAGCCTTTATATACCTGTGCACAGCAGCAGCCACCTTCAGTCTGCTGCTGGACAGCCAGCAGCAGCAGCAGCAGGAGAGGTATGTAATCAGGAGCCCTCCTGCTAAGGGTAGACAGCTGCTCGTTCCACCCCACCCCCCGCCTTAATTGGTTCTCCTCCCTTCCAACGGTGTTGAGGCGGGTGGGAACAGCAGGGGGTGAAGGTGCTGTGTTTAAAGAGGTGGAGTTATGCAGATCTAAAACGCGTGGATTGCAGCAGCAGCAAGCCGAAAAGTGCAGGCATGTAAGGGATCTAGAGGTTGACAACATGTCTTCTTAACGGGAGTCCAGGAGCTCATCTCCACAAATGGACTTTTCAGGATCCTTGGGTGGCTCCGTAGTTTGAAACCAATTCTGGTTATCGCTTCTCGGCCTTTTGGCTAAGATCAAGTGTAGTATCTTTTGAAAAGGCAGTTTTGTCCTTGGGCTGCCCTAGTAAATTGATGCATATTACACACTGGTTTGGTGCACTTGTTAGTACGCCAGGTGGCTCATAGAGTTATCTGATGGAAAACATGGCCCTCCAGGATCGAAGTCACTAGGCTGGGTAAGTGTGAGGGCTTTGGAGCAATGTGCCCCAGGAGTAGGCGCCCTGGTGGGAGTCCAAGCTTACTGGGACTGGGAACCCCAGAAAGACTTGGCTTCGTAGCACGCCGCACCTTTGCCAATCATACTTTCTGAGCAACCCCCCCTATTCCTGGCCTCCGGGCTAGGAAGGGGAATTTTTATAAACCCGGTCGGAGGTCCGGTCAGCTTTGGGCTGAGAAACCAACACAGGCTCCAACTCCACTAGGGTGGCAGCCTAGATGGAAGCTGGCAGCACGAAAACGGCTCTTCTCCGGCTTCGGCTAGGGAGAGCATCGGAGATCCCTGACCCTCGCTGTGGCCTTCTGGCTCGGAGGGATGGGGATGGTTTATTGGGGACCCTCTCCTCCGGGAAGGGTCCACATGAATCCTCGCCTCGTGCGCTGTTTTGGTGTGACTTCGGTCACATTTTTCAGTGCCTTGGATGCAGCTTCAATCAAAAAATCTGTTCTTATCAGTTTAATATCTGATACGTCCCCTATCTGGGGACCATATATTAAATGGATTTTTAGAACAGGGAGATGGAAAAAGAGCTTGCTCTGTCCACTCCACGCATTGACCTGGTATTGCAGTATCTCCAGGACCGGTGCACCCCTTCTTTAATGCAGTTTCTAAAATCAGAAAGAATTGAATTCAATGTTTTTTGTTCATTTTGCTTGTTTGTCGGATTTTGGGATGGACTCTTTGGCTTTGCTTTTCTTCTCCTCATTGGATTTTTCATGTTCAAAGTTGCAGAAGCCAGATTACAAGCTCATTTTGGTTCAACTTCAGCAACTGTGCATTGCATTGCCATGTAATGTGATGCAATGCTATCTTTCTAGCTCTCCCTTTTTACTTCCTTTTGGATAAACAGACATATTAGGCAAGCATTTTGGAGCTTTCACCTAAATAACTACAGGTGGTGAGATAAGCTGCACAATATAATTGACCTTTCAGTATATTGTTGCACACACACCATCTATTTAGCAAATGCCCTTGTTATCAACAGCAGCCTTTTAAACTCACCTGAGCTAACAGGTATGTGCGCTGGTTACTCTGCTGCGCTTAAAATTTCTTTTTTGGTTTGCTACAATGCCTTTTCTGAAACGTTGTCTCCTTCTGCTGGAACACTGACTTCTTTCATTTAATGCCTGCAGACTATAAAAGAGAACCCAACCCAAAAAGTTTGGTTGATTAGTCTGTGGCATTCTGTTAAACTGTTGCTTATGGCGGTCTCTGTGAGCTTCTCAGCGACATTCAGCCAGCCAGGTATCCTGCCTGCAGTAGATGGAATGTGGCAATGGAACGCTGGCTGCGCGTGTCATAATAGGCTCTGAGCCTTTATATACCTGTGCACAGCAGCAGCCACCTTCAGTCTGCTGCTGGACAGCCAGCAGCAGCAGCAGCAGGAGAGGTATGTAATCAGGAGCCCTCCTGCTAAGGGTAGACAGCTGCTCGTTCCACCCCACCCCCCGCCTTAATTGGTTCTCCTCCCTTCCAACGGTGTTGAGGCGGGTGGGAACAGCAGGGGGTGAAGGTGCTGTGTTTAAAGAGGTGGAGTTATGCAGATCTAAAACGCGTGGATTGCAGCAGCAGCAAGCCGAAAAGTGCAGGCATGTAAGGGATCTAGAGGTTGACAACATGTCTTCTTAACGGGAGTCCAGGAGCTCATCTCCACAAATGGACTTTTCAGGATCCTTGGGTGGCTCCGTAGTTTGAAACCAATTCTGGTTATCGCTTCTCGGCCTTTTGGCTAAGATCAAGTGTAGTATCTGTTCTTATCAGTTTAATATCTGATACGTCCCCTATCTGGGGACCATATATTAAATGGATTTTTAGAACAGGGAGATGGAAAAAGAGCTTGCTCTGTCCACTCCACGCATTGACCTGGTATTGCAGTATCTCCAGGACCGGTGCACCCCTTCTTTAATGCAGTTTCTAAAATCAGAAAGAATTGAATTCAATGTTTTTTGTTCATTTTGCTTGTTTGTCGGATTTTGGGATGGACTCTTTGGCTTTGCTTTTCTTCTCCTCATTGGATTTTTCATGTTCAAAGTTGCAGAAGCCAGATTACAAGCTCATTTTGGTTCAACTTCAGCAACTGTGCATTGCATTGCCATGTAATGTGATGCAATGCTATCTTTCTAGCTCTCCCTTTTTACTTCCTTTTGGATAAACAGACATATTAGGCAAGCATTTTGGAGCTTTCACCTAAATAACTACAGGTGGTGAGATAAGCTGCACAATATAATTGACCTTTCAGTATATTGTTGCACACACACCATCTATTTAGCAAATGCCCTTGTTATCAACAGCAGCCTTTTAAACTCACCTGAGCTAACAGGTATGTGCGCTGGTTACTCTGCTGCGCTTAAAATTTCTTTTTTGGTTTGCTACAATGCCTTTTCTGAAACGTTGTCTCCTTCTGCTGGAACACTGACTTCTTTCATTTAATGCCTGCAGACTATAAAAGAGAACCCAACCCAAAAAGTTTGGTTGATTAGTCTGTGGCATTCTGTTAAACTGTTGCTTATGGCGGTCTCTGTGAGCTTCTCAGCGACATTCAGCCAGCCAGGTATCCTGCCTGCAGTAGATGGAATGTGGCAATGGAACGCTGGCTGCGCGTGTCATAATAGGCTCTGAGCCTTTATATACCTGTGCACAGCAGCAGCCACCTTCAGTCTGCTGCTGGACAGCCAGCAGCAGCAGCAGCAGGAGAGGTATGTAATCAGGGGCCCTCCTGCTAAGGGTAGACAGCTGCTCGTTCCACCCCACCCCCCGCCTTAATTGGTTCTCCTCCCTTCCAACGGTGTTGAGGCGGGTCGGAACAGCAGGGGGTGAAGGTGCTGTGTTTAAAGAGGTGGAGTTATGCAGATCTAAAACGCGTGGATTGCAGCAGCAGCAAGCCGAAAAGTGCAGGCATGTAAGGGATCTAGAGGTTGACAACATGTCTTCTTAACGGGAGTACAGGAGCTCATCTCCACAAATGGACTTTTCAGGATCCTTGGGTGGCTCCGTAGTTTGAAACCAATTCTGGTTATCGCTTCTCGGCCTTTTGGCTAAGATCAAGTGTAGTATCTGTTCTTATCAGTTTAATATCTGATACGTCCCCTATCTGGGGACCATATATTAAATGGATTTTTAGAACAGGGAGATGGAAAAAGAGCTTGCTCTGTCCACTCCACGCATTGACCTGGTATTGCAGTATCTCCAGGACCGGTGCACCCCTTCTTTAATGCAGTTTCTAAAATCAGAAAGAATTGAATTCAATGTTTTTTGTTCATTTTGCTTGTTTGTCGGATTTTGGGATGGACTCTTTGGCTTTGCTTTTCTTCTCCTCATTGGATTTTTCATGTTCAAAGTTGCAGAAGCCAGATTACAAGCTCATTTTGGTTCAACTTCAGCAACTGTGCATTGCATTGCCATGTAATGTGATGCAATGCTATCTTTCTAGCTCTCCCTTTTTACTTCCTTTTGGATAAACAGACATATTAGGCAAGCATTTTGGAGCTTTCACCTAAATAACTACAGGTGGTGAGATAAGCTGCACAATATAATTGACCTTTCAGTATATTGTTGCACACACACCATCTATTTAGCAAATGCCCTTGTTATCAACAGCAGCCTTTTAAACTCACCTGAGCTAACAGGTATGTGCGCTGGTTACTCTGCTGCGCTTAAAATTTCTTTTTTGGTTTGCTACAATGCCTTTTCTGAAACGTTGTCTCCTTCTGCTGGAACACTGACTTCTTTCATTTAATGCCTGCAGACTATAAAAGAGAACCCAACCCAAAAAGTTTGGTTGATTAGTCTGTGGCATTCTGTTAAACTGTTGCTTATGGCGGTCTCTGTGAGCTTCTCAGCGACATTCAGCCAGCCAGGTATCCTGCCTGCAGTAGATGGAATGTGGCAATGGAACGCTGGCTGCGCGTGTCATAATAGGCTCTGAGCCTTTATATACCTGTGCACAGCAGCAGCCACCTTCAGTCTGCTGCTGGACAGCCAGCAGCAGCAGCAGCAGGAGAGGTATGTAATCAGGAGCCCTCCTGCTAAGGGTAGACAGCTGCTCGTTCCACCCCACCCCCCGCCTTAATTGGTTCTCCTCCCTTCCAACGGTGTTGAGGCGGGTGGGAACAGCAGGGGGTGAAGGTGCTGTGTTTAAAGAGGTGGAGTTATGCAGATCTAAAACGCGTGGATTGCAGCAGCAGCAAGCCGAAAAGTGCAGGCATGTAAGGGATCTAGAGGTTGACAACATGTCTTCTTAACGGGAGTCCAGGAGCTCATCTCCACAAATGGACTTTTCAGGATCCTTGGGTGGCTCCGTAGTTTGAAACCAATTCTGGTTATCGCTTCTCGGCCTTTTGGCTAAGATCAAGTGTAGTATCTGTTCTTATCAGTTTAATATCTGATACGTCCCCTATCTGGGGACCATATATTAAATGGATTTTTAGAACAGGGAGATGGAAAAAGAGCTTGCTCTGTCCACTCCACGCATTGACCTGGTATTGCAGTATCTCCAGGACCGGTGCACCCCTTCTTTAATGCAGTTTCTAAAATCAGAAAGAATTGAATTCAATGTTTTTTGTTCATTTTGCTTGTTTGTCGGATTTTGGGATGGACTCTTTGGCTTTGCTTTTCTTCTCCTCATTGGATTTTTCATGTTCAAAGTTGCAGAAGCCAGATTACAAGCTCATTTTGGTTCAACTTCAGCAACTGTGCATTGCATTGCCATGTAATGTGATGCAATGCTATCTTTCTAGCTCTCCCTTTTTACTTCCTTTTGGATAAACAGACATATTAGGCAAGCATTTTGGAGCTTTCACCTAAATAACTACAGGTGGTGAGATAAGCTGCACAATATAATTGACCTTTCAGTATATTGTTGCACACACACCATCTATTTAGCAAATGCCCTTGTTATCAACAGCAGCCTTTTAAACTCACCTGAGCTAACAGGTATGTGCGCTGGTTACTCTGCTGCGCTTAAAATTTCTTTTTTGGTTTGCTACAATGCCTTTTCTGAAACGTTGTCTCCTTCTGCTGGAACACTGACTTCTTTCATTTAATGCCTGCAGACTATAAAAGAGAACCCAACCCAAAAAGTTTGGTTGATTAGTCTGTGGCATTCTGTTAAACTGTTGCTTATGGCGGTCTCTGTGAGCTTCTCAGCGACATTCAGCCAGCCAGGTATCCTGCCTGCAGTAGATGGAATGTGGCAATGGAACGCTGGCTGCGCGTGTCATAATAGGCTCTGAGCCTTTATATACCTGTGCACAGCAGCAGCCACCTTCAGTCTGCTGCTGGACAGCCAGCAGCAGCAGCAGCAGGAGAGGTATGTAATCAGGAGCCCTCCTGCTAAGGGTAGACAGCTGCTCGTTCCACCCCACCCCCCGCCTTAATTGGTTCTCCTCCCTTCCAACGGTGTTGAGGCGGGTGGGAACAGCAGGGGGTGAAGGTGCTGTGTTTAAAGAGGTGGAGTTATGCAGATCTAAAACGCGTGGATTGCAGCAGCAGCAAGCCGAAAAGTGCAGGCATGTAAGGGATCTAGAGGTTGACAACATGTCTTCTTAACGGGAGTCCAGGAGCTCATCTCCACAAATGGACTTTTCAGGATCCTTGGGTGGCTCCGTAGTTTGAAACCAATTCTGGTTATCGCTTCTCGGCCTTATGGCTGCGATCTAGTGTTGGTTTTACTGGCATTGGTTGTAGTTGGAAGGTGCCTGGGGTACCCCGCCTCTTGGCCTTGGGTTCGGGTCCCACTCTTGTAGTGGGGCTTAGGCCCTTGCTGCTATAATGAGGTGGGCTTAGTCCCTGGGCAACGGGTTGCGATCCCAGCTGTACAGTCCTAGGATTGTTCAGCGACTCCTTAGTTGCGGAAATCCCCCATTATTGGTTGCGGAAATCCCCGTTTTCCTGTTGCGGAAATCCTTGTTTCACCATGGATTCAGATCCAGGTGAAATTCCGACCTATGCCCGGTTACGGCATACGGTGCGGTTTTACTTCCATGAGGGAGGTAAAGATAACAGAGGTTTACGTTTTATTGTGGATGATCTTCTTGTGAAATTTTTTTCAATCCAGAAATCCGAGATCCTTGCAATCCAAGACTACCCGAAGCGTGGTGTATACGATGTCACATTCACTGAAAAAGGTATCCACCAAGATTTTTGCCGTAAAATGAATGATCCTGATATAATTTACCAGAGAAAGCCAATCTTTAAAGGTGTTAAAATTGTCGAACATGAATTAGATGTGATAAAAACTGTAATTGTTAAAATTTACTCTCCTTATACAAAAGAAAGCGATGTTATTTCATTTTTATCCAATTATTTCAGCAAAGTGGTAAGCCATGGAAAAGTTATGAATGAGTGCGGAGTTTGGGCGTGTAAGTGGAAATTTACGGTGACATGTATTAAGGACCCTTCAAGCCCGGGGGGCATAAGACTTCCCCCAGCACGTTTTAGAATTGGAAACACGAATGGTGACCTCTTTTTTAATGGGATGCTGGCATTCTGTAGGAAATGCAAAAAATACGGCCATTCTAACTGTGACATTACTTGTGTAGCCTGTGGGAGCAAAGACCATAAAACTGAAAATTGTACAACTGGAATTTTTTGTAGCAACTGTGTTTCCAGAGGTCATGCTTTTTCTCATTGTCCTTTTAGGAATACCTCAAAGAGAGCTCAAGCTGGGCAAACAGAGAGACCTTCACCCCCTGAACCAGAAAAGCCCTCACCCCCTGACCAACCCTCGGCTGGTTCGGACAAGCCCGCGGAGGAGAATGAGGGGGAGAGTATGGAAATACCGACCGAGGATGGTGAGCCATGGTGTACTGTTGGAAACTCGAAGCAAAAGAGGGAACGGCGTGGTAACCCACAAACAGAAACCCCTGCGGAGGGACCGAGGGTGGGTGCTACAGGCCAATCCTCACCTTCGAATCCTCCTGGGAATACTCAAGGGCGCGAACAGTCTGGGCCAAAAAAACGCAGGTTGCACGGAGTGGATAGGGCACCTAAGGAAGTACCCCCACCGGAACCCCCGGATGGAAGTGGGAAACCTCAAACGGTGCCTTTACAGGGTGAGGAGGTTGCCAATGTCCCACCCCCTTCAGAAATGGAGGGGGAGATGGAGATGGCTGACTCAGTGATCCTGGAAACTCCTGAAAATAAGTGGTCAACGTCTGAGACGCATGTGCTCGATACGATTCCCCCAGATGGTGCCTCGATAGGGGTCCAAATGGGGGTTCGTGAGCAAAGAGGCAGGCAATACGACCAAGCAGAGTTGGACAGAATGGAACAAGAGTATATCCTGGGAGGTCTACGGTCTGGGACACTAACAGATGAGGAGTCCTCCGTGACGGGCTCTCTGTTGACGATCAATGATCCCTCATCTCCTGGAATAGAAATATAAACCAGCTGAGGTAAGAGTTTGAAAGAATGCTAAATTTCCTTTTTTTCTCTTATGGCAGGGATTAGCGGTTTTTCTCTTAACGCTAGAGGGTTGAAAACTAAGACCAGAAGAGTTGCTCTCTTTGATTTTTTATCCTCTCTAACAGCTACAGTTTTCTTTTTACAGGAATGCTGCATCCCACACAGTTTAAATTATACAGAATATGAGACTGATTGGGCACATGGACCCTCAGTATGGTCAGGATCAAACGGGTCCAGGTCAGCAGGGGTCGCCATTCTTTTTAAAGGGAATGTTTTTATTGACTCTGTTCAAGAGGTTTTACCAGGTAGAATTTTATTAGTAAAAGCTTTTATTGATGGTTTTAAATGGCAATTTTTAAACTTTTATGGAGCCACAGATAAGCAAGAAAGAGCTGATATGTTGAATATGTTACCCTTATTTATTAATGATTCTGTCCCTCTTATTTTATCAGGAGATTTTAATTGCATTTTAGGTGGAGAAAAAAGGTTCTCAAGCTCCACAAGTAGGAATTATGATAAAACGTCTTTTATGTTAAAAAATGTCATACAAGATTTTAATTTAACAGATGTTTTTAAGGAGTGTAATAAAGACTTGCCTGCAGAGGAATGGGTAACCTGGAGCAACGTGAATTGTAGCTCCAGGATTGATTTTATTTTCTGCTCTAAAAATGTATTGCCTTTTAAATGTGAGCTTTTATCTAATGTTTTTTCTGATCACAAACTTTTATCCTTTTATGTGAAATGTAATGATTTTAAGAAAAAAGGAAAAGGTACCTGGAAGTTAAACATTTCCCTTTTAGAAGACCCCCAAGTTTTATCTGATTTTACTGAATTTTATTTACATTTTAAAAGAATAAGAGACCCCCATATCCCTATAAGTAGGTGGTGGGAAAAGATGAAAAAGAACATAAGAGATTTTTTTATGAAGGTTGGGGTCCAGAAAGCTAAAGAGAAAAGAGAATTTTATTGCCAACTCAACACTAGATTGGAGACCTTATATAAATTGAAGAGCCATGAGATTGAAGTAGATAAAGAAATTAGTGACTTAAAAAGTGAAATTCAGCATACCTTAGAACAGAGAGGTAAAGAGTTAATTTTCCATGCAAAGGTCCAACATGTTGAAAATAATGAAACCTGTTCACGATATTTTTTTAAATGTATGGTGAAAAATCGTGTTTTTATTGAATCAATGGAAGGTAAACAAGACATAGAGGGTATTTTAGCTAAAGTGCATGAATTTTATTCCGAGCTTTTTAACACAAAATCTGTTGATGACCATTTTATGAAAAGTACTTTGGATGAAATTACAACTGTTTTAGACCCTGTCTCACAAGATGTTTTATTACAGAGTCTAACTGAAGATGAGATATCTGAGACCATAAGAAGCTTTAAGTCTGGTAAAGTACCGGGGCCTGATGGTATACCCATAGAATTTTATAAGGTTTTTTATGATATTTTACAGGAGGATTTATTTTATGTTTTTAACGAGGTTTTTAATACAAAAACCCTACCGAACTCCTGGAAGAAAGGTGAGGTCTCCCTTATATACAAAAAGGAAGACAAAACGCAACTAAGAAATTGGAGACCTATCACCCTTCTAAATTGTGATTACAAAATAATGGCAAAAATTTGTGCAAATAGACTTAAAAAGGTAATAGGTAACATAATCCACCCAAACCAAGTGTGTGGCATACCAGGAAGGAGTGTTTGGGAAAATTTGAATCTAATCAAAGATGTAATAGATGACACAAAGTCGAGGGGAAGTAAGCTGGCAGTCCTGTCTCTCGACTTTGAAAAAGCATTTGATAGAGTGTCACACCAATTCCTTTTTAATGTTTTAGCTAAAATGGGTATACCAGAAGGTTTTTTATGCTCTCTCAAAGCATTTTATCATGGTTGCACTAGTAAGGTTTTAGTAAATGGTTTTAAGACAAGTGATGTGTTTTTAAATTCTGGTGTAAAACAAGGTTGCCCTCTGTCCCCCTTGTTATTTATTTGTGCCCTTGAACCCCTACTCAGTGTCTTAAGGAGAGACAAGCAAATCCGAGGCGTCCATTTGCCAGGTGGGGGAGGGCTAGAAGCAAAAGTTACTGGATATATGGATGATGTAGCCATAACATGTAAAGATGACCTGTCTATCCGGAAAACACTACGGCAAGTGGAATACTTCTGTGGTGGATCTGGTTTTAAAGTAAATTTTAACAAAAGCTGTATTTTAAATGTGGGGAATATGATTTTAAATGATGTACCGGTTCCTGAATGTGACTCTGTAAAGATTCTAGGTGTGATTTTTAACGAAACAAACAAAGGTAAAGAAAGCTGGGATCTTGTGGCACAAAAGGTAAATCAAAAACTATGTATGTGGAGGTTGAGGAAATTAACAATGGAAGGGAAGGTACTAGTTATAAAAATGGTAATTGTGCCTTTGTTATTGTACTTAAGTTTGGTGTTTCCCCCCCCCACACATACCTTTACGAAAATAATCAAAGCTTGTTTCACTTTTTTCTGGAGCTCCAAGATGGAGAAATTGAAAAGAGAGTTAGTGGTCAAGCCTAAAGAGAAAGGCGGTAAAGATTTCCCCGATTTTAGAGCTTTTGTTTTAATAAGATTTTTTGTTTTATGTTTTAATGCACTGTCGAAAAATAGTTATTGGTCATATTTCATCCGTTTTAACACAGGTTATTTTATGAAACGTCATGGATGGTTTGAAACAGTTTTAAGTTCCCCATATGCTCTTAATACACCAGAAAGCTATAAGATTTTAGGAACTATTGTAAACACGTATGACTTAAAAGGGAAAAGTGCAGAAGACTTAAGAGATAGCAAGATGATTTTAAATGGTTTCAAACAAAAGGAATCAATTGTACAGATTGGGAATTTTAATGATAATAAATGTACTGACATATGGAAAGTTATTAATGAACCCTATCTTTTTAATTCCCAGAAGGACCTGGCCTGGAGCTGTGTGCATGATTGTCTTCCATGTCGGGCATTCCAACACCGAAGAGGACTCGTGAGAACTGCCAGATGTCCAAGACAAAGATGCCTCGGAGATGAGACTGTTTTACATGTTTTATGGACTTGTCACTTTGCACGACAAACATGGACTACAATATTTCCTTTGCTTCAAAAAATGACAAACATTAAGGATCTTACTTTTGAAACTGTCTTATTTGGTCGTGTGGAGTGCCCCAACGCCAGCAAGAGGATCATCGCATGGAAGACAATCAGTACCATCAAAGAAGCTCTATGGAAGGCCAGGAACATCCTTCTTTTTAAACACGATGTTTTATCTGTGAAAGATGTTTTAGAGTTGGCTTTTAGTGAAATGTATATGTATTATTTATTGGATAAAAAGAGAAATGTAATTTTATCAAAACAATGGCTGGTAAAAGAATGGAACACAGCAATCTAAACACATTGTCTGTATTTTAATGTAATTTTACTGCCTTATTGAACTGAAATCAATTTATGTACGAATGCATTTTAAAATGTAATGATTTTATGTTCATATCTAATGTATTGTAATTAAGTTTTATCCAATAAACGGGTGTACCTATGTTTGGGTACATTCCAAGTCAAAAAAAAAATCTGTTCTTATCAGTTTAATATCTGATACGTCCCCTATCTGGGGACCATATATTAAATGGATTTTTAGAACAGGGAGATGGAAAAAGAGCTTGCTCTGTCCACTCCACGCATTGACCTGGTATTGCAGTATCTCCAGGACCGGTGCACCCCTTCTTTAATGCAGTTTCTAAAATCAGAAAGAATTGAATTCAGTGTTTTTTGTTCATTTTGCTTGTTTGTCGGATTTTGGGATGGACTCTTTGGCTTTGCTTTTCTTCTCCTCATTGGATTTTTCATGTTCAAAGTTGCAGAAGCCAGATTACAAGCTCATTTTGGTTCAACTTCAGCAACTGTGCATTGCATTGCCATGTAATGTGATGCAATGCTATCTTTCTAGCTCTCCCTTTTTACTTCCTTTTGGATAAACAGACATATTAGGCAAGCATTTTGGAGCTTTCACCTAAATAACTACAGGTGGTGAGATAAGCTGCACAATATAATTGACCTTTCAGTATATTGTTGCACACACACCATCTATTTAGCAAATGCCCTTGTTATCAACAGCAGCCTTTTAAACTCACCTGAGCTAACAGGTATGTGCGCTGGTTACTCTGCTGCGCTTAAAATTTCTTTTTTGGTTTGCTACAATGCCTTTTCTGAAACGTTGTCTCCTTCTGCTGGAACACTGACTTCTTTCATTTAATGCCTGCAGACTATAAAAGAGAACCCAACCCAAAAAGTTTGGTTGATTAGTCTGTGGCATTCTGTTAAACTGTTGCTTATGGCGGTCTCTGTGAGCTTCTCAGCGACATTCAGCCAGCCAGGTATCCTGCCTGCAGTAGATGGAATGTGGCAATGGAACGCTGGCTGCGCGTGTCATAATAGGCTCTGAGCCTTTATATACCTGTGCACAGCAGCAGCCACCTTCAGTCTGCTGCTGGACAGCCAGCAGCAGCAGCAGCAGGAGAGGTATGTAATCAGGAGCCCTCCTGCTAAGGGTAGACAGCTGCTCGTTCCACCCCACCCCCCGCCTTAATTGGTTCTCCTCCCTTCCAACGGTGTTGAGGCGGGTGGGAACAGCAGGGGGTGAAGGTGCTGTGTTTAAAGAGGTGGAGTTATGCAGATCTAAAACACGTGGATTGCAGCAGCAGCAAGCCGAAAAGTGCAGGCATGTAAGGGATCTAGAGGTTGACAACATGTCTTCTTAACGGGAGTCCAGGAGCTCATCTCCACAAATGGACTTTTCAGGATCCTTGGGTGGCTCCGTAGTTTGAAACCAATTCTGGTTATCGCTTCTCGGCCTTTTGGCTAAGATCAAGTGTAGTATCTGTTCTTATCAGTTTAATATCTGATACGTCCCCTATCTGGGGACCATATATTAAATGGATTTTTAGAACAGGGAGATGGAAAAAGAGCTTGCTCTGTCCACTCCACGCATTGACCTGGTATTGCAGTATCTCCAGGACCGGTGCACCCCTTCTTTAATGCAGTTTCTAAAATCAGAAAGAATTGAATTCAATGTTTTTTGTTCATTTTGCTTGTTTGTCGGATTTTGGGATGGACTCTTTGGCTTTGCTTTTCTTCTCCTCATTGGATTTTTCATGTTCAAAGTTGCAGAAGCCAGATTACAAGCTCATTTTGGTTCAACTTCAGCAACTGTGCATTGCATTGCCATGTAATGTGATGCAATGCTATCTTTCTAGCTCTCCCTTTTTACTTCCTTTTGGATAAACAGACATATTAGGCAAGCATTTTGGAGCTTTCACCTAAATAACTACAGGTGGTGAGATAAGCTGCACAATATAATTGACCTTTCAGTATATTGTTGCACACACACCATCTATTTAGCAAATGCCCTTGTTATCAACAGCAGCCTTTTAAACTCACCTGAGCTAACAGGTATGTGCGCTGGTTACTCTGCTGCGCTTAAAATTTCTTTTTTGGTTTGCTACAATGCCTTTTCTGAAACGTTGTCTCCTTCTGCTGGAACACTGACTTCTTTCATTTAATGCCTGCAGACTATAAAAGAGAACCCAACCCAAAAAGTTTGGTTGATTAGTCTGTGGCATTCTGTTAAACTGTTGCTTATGGCGGTCTCTGTGAGCTTCTCAGCGACATTCAGCCAGCCAGGTATCCTGCCTGCAGTAGATGGAATGTGGCAATGGAACGCTGGCTGCGCGTGTCATAATAGGCTCTGAGCCTTTATATACCTGTGCACAGCAGCAGCCACCTTCAGTCTGCTGCTGGACAGCCAGCAGCAGCAGCAGCAGGAGAGGTATGTAATCAGGAGCCCTCCTGCTAAGGGTAGACAGCTGCTCGTTCCACCCCACCCCCCGCCTTAATTGGTTCTCCTCCCTTCCAACGGTGTTGAGGCGGGTGGGAACAGCAGGGGGTGAAGGTGCTGTGTTTAAAGAGGTGGAGTTATGCAGATCTAAAACGCGTGGATTGCAGCAGCAGCAAGCCGAAAAGTGCAGGCATGTAAGGGATCTAGAGGTTGACAACATGTCTTCTTAACGGGAGTCCAGGAGCTCATCTCCACAAATGGACTTTTCAGGATCCTTGGGTGGCTCCGTAGTTTGAAACCAATTCTGGTTATCGCTTCTCGGCCTTTTGGCTAAGATCAAGTGTAGTATCTGTTCTTATCAGTTTAATATCTGATACGTCCCCTATCTGGGGACCATATATTAAATGGATTTTTAGAACAGGGAGATGGAAAAAGAGCTTGCTCTGTCCACTCCACGCATTGACCTGGTATTGCAGTATCTCCAGGACCGGTGCACCCCTTCTTTAATGCAGTTTCTAAAATCAGAAAGAATTGAATTCAATGTTTTTTGTTCATTTTGCTTGTTTGTCGGATTTTGGGATGGACTCTTTGGCTTTGCTTTTCTTCTCCTCATTGGATTTTTCATGTTCAAAGTTGCAGAAGCCAGATTACAAGCTCATTTTGGTTCAACTTCAGCAACTGTGCATTGCATTGCCATGTAATGTGATGCAATGCTATCTTTCTAGCTCTCCCTTTTTACTTCCTTTGGGATAAACAGACATATTAGGCAAGCATTTTGGAGCTTTCACCTAAATAACTACAGGTGGTGAGATAAGCTGCACAATATAATTGACCTTTCAGTATATTGTTGCACACACACCATCTATTTAGCAAATGCCCTTGTTATCAACAGCAGCCTTTTAAACTCACCTGAGCTAACAGGTATGTGCGCTGGTTACTCTGCTGCGCTTAAAATTTCTTTTTTGGTTTGCTACAATGCCTTTTCTGAAACGTTGTCTCCTTCTGCTGGAACACTGACTTCTTTCATTTAATGCCTGCAGACTATAAAAGAGAACCCAACCCAAAAAGTATGGTTGATTAGTCTGTGGCATTCTGTTAAACTGTTGCTTATGGCGGTCTCTGTGAGCTTCTCAGCGACATTCAGCCAGCCAGGTATCCTGCCTGCAGTAGATGGAATGTGGCAATGGAACGCTGGCTGCGCGTGTCATAATAGGCTCTGAGCCTTTATATACCTGTGCACAGCAGCAGCCACCTTCAGTCTGCTGCTGGACAGCCAGCAGCAGCAGCAGCAGCAGGAGAGGTATGTAATCAGGAGCCCTCCTGCTAAGGGTAGACAGCTGCTCGTTCCACCCCACCCCCCGCCTTAATTGGTTCTCCTCCCTTCCAACGGTGTTGAGGCGGGTGGGAACAGCAGGGGGTGAAGGTGCTGTGTTTAAAGAGGTGGAGTTATGCAGATCTAAAACGCGTGGATTGCAGCAGCAGCAAGCCGAAAAGTGCAGGCATGTAAGGGATCTAGAGGTTGACAACATGTCTTCTTAACGGGAGTCCAGGAGCTCATCTCCACAAATGGACTTTTCAGGATCCTTGGGTGGCTCCGTAGTTTGAAACCAATTCTGGTTATCGCTTCTCGGCCTTTTGGCTAAGATCAAGTGTAGTATCTGTTCTTATCAGTTTAATATCTGATACGTCCCCTATCTGGGGACCATATATTAAATGGATTTTTAGAACAGGGAGATGGAAAAAGAGCTTGCTCTGTCCACTCCACGCATTGACCTGGTATTGCAGTATCTCCAGGACCGGTGCACCCCTTCTTTAATGCAGTTTCTAAAATCAGAAAGAATTGAATTCAATGTTTTTTGTTCATTTTGCTTGTTTGTCGGATTTTGGGATGGACTCTTTGGCTTTGCTTTTCTTCTCCTCATTGGATTTTTCATGTTCAAAGTTGCAGAAGCCAGATTACAAGCTCATTTTGGTTCAACTTCAGCAACTGTGCATTGCATTGCCATGTAATGTGATGCAATGCTATCTTTCTAGCTCTCCCTTTTTACTTCCTTTTGGATAAACAGACATATTAGGCAAGCATTTTGGAGCTTTCACCTAAATAACTACAGGTGGTGAGATAAGCTGCACAATATAATTGACCTTTCAGTATATTGTTGCACACACACCATCTATTTAGCAAATGCCCTTGTTATCAACAGCAGCCTTTTAAACTCACCTGAGCTAACAGGTATGTGCGCTGGTTACTCTGCTGCGCTTAAAATTTCTTTTTTGGTTTGCTACAATGCCTTTTCTGAAACGTTGTCTCCTTCTGCTGGAACACTGACTTCTTTCATTTAATGCCTGCAGACTATAAAAGAGAACCCAACCCAAAAAGTTTGGTTGATTAGTCTGTGGCATTCTGTTAAACTGTTGCTTATGGCGGTCTCTGTGAGCTTCTCAGCGACATTCAGCCAGCCAGGTATCCTGCCTGCAGTAGATGGAATGTGGCAATGGAACGCTGGCTGCGCGTGTCATAATAGGCTCTGAGCCTTTATATACCTGTGCACAGCAGCAGCCACCTTCAGTCTGCTGCTGGACAGCCAGCAGCAGCAGCAGCAGGAGAGGTATGTAATCAGGAGCCCTCCTGCTAAGGGTAGACAGCTGCTCGTTCCACCCCACCCCCCGCCTTAATTGGTTCTCCTCCCTTCCAACGGTGTTGAGGCGGGTGGGAACAGCAGGGGGTGAAGGTGCTGTGTTTAAAGAGGTGGAGTTATGCAGATCTAAAACGCGTGGATTGCAGCAGCAGCAAGCCGAAAAGTGCAGGCATGTAAGGGATCTAGAGGTTGACAACATGTCTTCTTAACGGGAGTCCAGGAGCTCATCTCCACAAATGGACTTTTCAGGATCCTTGGGTGGCTCCGTAGTTTGAAACCAATTCTGGTTATCGCTTCTCGGCCTTTTGGCTAAGATCAAGTGTAGTATCTGTTCTTATCAGTTTAATATCTGATACGTCCCCTATCTGGGGACCATATATTAAATGGATTTTTAGAACAGGGAGATGGAAAAAGAGCTTGCTCTGTCCACTCCACGCATTGACCTGGTATTGCAGTATCTCCAGGACCGGTGCACCCCTTCTTTAATGCAGTTTCTAAAATCAGAAAGAATTGAATTCAATGTTTTTTGTTCATTTTGCTTGTTTGTCGGATTTTGGGATGGACTCTTTGGCTTTGCTTTTCTTCTCCTCATTGGATTTTTCATGTTCAAAGTTGCAGAAGCCAGATTACAAGCTCATTTTGGTTCAACTTCAGCAACTGTGCATTGCATTGCCATGTAATGTGATGCAATGCTATCTTTCTAGCTCTCCCTTTTTACTTCCTTTTGGATAAACAGACATATTAGGCAAGCATTTTGGAGCTTTCACCTAAATAACTACAGGTGGTGAGATAAGCTGCACAATATAATTGACCTTTCAGTATATTGTTGCACACACACCATCTATTTAGCAAATGCCCTTGTTATCAACAGCAGCCTTTTAAACTCACCTGAGCTAACAGGTATGTGCGCTGGTTACTCTGCTGCGCTTAAAATTTCTTTTTTGGTTTGCTACAATGCCTTTTCTGAAACGTTGTCTCCTTCTGCTGGAACACTGACTTCTTTCATTTAATGCCTGCAGACTATAAAAGAGAACCCAACCCAAAAAGTTTGGTTGATTAGTCTGTGGCATTCTGTTAAACTGTTGCTTATGGCGGTCTCTGTGAGCTTCTCAGCGACATTCAGCCAGCCAGGTATCCTGCCTGCAGTAGATGGAATGTGGCAATGGAACGCTGGCTGCGCGTGTCATAATAGGCTCTGAGCCTTTATATACCTGTGCACAGCAGCAGCCACCTTCAGTCTGCTGCTGGACAGCCAGCAGCAGCAGCAGCAGGAGAGGTATGTAATCAGGAGCCCTCCTGCTAAGGGTAGACAGCTGCTCGTTCCACCCCACCCCCCGCCTTAATTGGTTCTCCTCCCTTCCAACGGTGTTGAGGCGGGTGGGAACAGCAGGGGGTGAAGGTGCTGTGTTTAAAGAGGTGGAGTTATGCAGATCTAAAACGCGTGGATTGCAGCAGCAGCAAGCCGAAAAGTGCAGGCATGTAAGGGATCTAGAGGTTGACAACATGTCTTCTTAACGGGAGTCCAGGAGCTCATCTCCACAAATGGACTTTTCAGGATCCTTGGGTGGCTCCGTAGTTTGAAACCAATTCTGGTTATCGCTTCTCGGCCTTTTGGCTAAGATCAAGTGTAGTATCTGTTCTTATCAGTTTAATATCTGATACGTCCCCTATCTGGGGACCATATATTAAATGGATTTTTAGAACAGGGAGATGGAAAAAGAGCTTGCTCTGTCCACTCCACGCATTGACCTGGTATTGCAGTATCTCCAGGACCGGTGCACCCCTTCTTTAATGCAGTTTCTAAAATCAGAAAGAATTGAATTCAATGTTTTTTGTTCATTTTGCTTGTTTGTCGGATTTTGGGATGGACTCTTTGGCTTTGCTTTTCTTCTCCTCATTGGATTTTTCATGTTCAAAGTTGCAGAAGCCAGATTACAAGCTCATTTTGGTTCAACTTCAGCAACTGTGCATTGCATTGCCATGTAATGTGATGCAATGCTATCTTTCTAGCTCTCCCTTTTTACTTCCTTTTGGATAAACAGACATATTAGGCAAGCATTTTGGAGCTTTCACCTAAATAACTACAGGTGGTGAGATAAGCTGCACAATATAATTGACCTTTCAGTATATTGTTGCACACACACCATCTATTTAGCAAATGCCCTTGTTATCAACAGCAGCCTTTTAAACTCACCTGAGCTAACAGGTATGTGCGCTGGTTACTCTGCTGCGCTTAAAATTTCTTTTTTGGTTTGCTACAATGCCTTTTCTGAAACGTTGTCTCCTTCTGCTGGAACACTGACTTCTTTCATTTAATGCCTGCAGACTATAAAAGAGAACCCAACCCAAAAAGTTTGGTTGATTAGTCTGTGGCATTCTGTTAAACTGTTGCTTATGGCGGTCTCTGTGAGCTTCTCAGCGACATTCAGCCAGCCAGGTATCCTGCCTGCAGTAGATGGAATGTGGCAATGGAACGCTGGCTGCGCGTGTCATAATAGGCTCTGAGCCTTTATATACCTGTGCACAGCAGCAGCCACCTTCAGTCTGCTGCTGGACAGCCAGCAGCAGCAGCAGCAGGAGAGGTATGTAATCAGGAGCCCTCCTGCTAAGGGTAGACAGCTGCTCGTTCCACCCCACCCCCCGCCTTAATTGGTTCTCCTCCCTTCCAACGGTGTTGAGGCGGGTGGGAACAGCAGGGGGTGAAGGTGCTGTGTTTAAAGAGGTGGAGTTATGCAGATCTAAAACGCGTGGATTGCAGCAGCAGCAAGCCGAAAAGTGCAGGCATGTAAGGGATCTAGAGGTTGACAACATGTCTTCTTAACGGGAGTCCAGGAGCTCATCTCCACAAATGGACTTTTCAGGATCCTTGGGTGGCTCCGTAGTTTGAAACCAATTCTGGTTATCGCTTCTCGGCCTTTTGGCTAAGATCAAGTGTAGTATCTGTTCTTATCAGTTTAATATCTGATACGTCCCCATCTGGGGACCATATATTAAATGGATTTTTAGAACAGGGAGATGGAAAAAGAGCTTGCTCTGTCCACTCCACGCATTGACCTGGTATTGCAGTATCTCCAGGACCGGTGCACCCCTTCTTTAATGCAGTTTCTAAAATCAGAAAGAATTGAATTCAATGTTTTTTGTTCATTTTGCTTGTTTGTCGGATTTTGGTATGGACTCTTTGGCTTTGCTTTTCTTCTCCTCATTGGATTTTTCATGTTCAAAGTTGCAGAAGCCAGATTACAAGCTCATTTTGGTTCAACTTCAGCAACTGTGCATTGCATTGCCATGTAATGTGATGCAATGCTATCTTTCTAGCTCTCCCTTTTTACTTCCTTTTGGATAAACAGACATATTAGGCAAGCATTTTGGAGCTTTCACCTAAATAACTACAGGTGGTGAGATAAGCTGCACAATATAATTGACCTTTCAGTATATTGTTGCACACACACCATCTATTTAGCAAATGCCCTTGTTATCAACAGCAGCCTTTTAAACTCACCTGAGCTAACAGGTATGTGCGCTGGTTACTCTGCTGCGCTTAAAATTTCTTTTTTGGTTTGCTACAATGCCTTTTCTGAAACGTTGTCTCCTTCTGCTGGAACACTGACTTCTTTCATTTAATGCCTGCAGACTATAAAAGAGAACCCAACCCAAAAAGTTTGGTTGATTAGTCTGTGGCATTCTGTTAAACTGTTGCTTATGGCGGTCTCTGTGAGCTTCTCAGCGACATTCAGCCAGCCAGGTATCCTGCCTGCAGTAGATGGAATGTGGCAATGGAACGCTGGCTGCGCGTGTCATAATAGGCTCTGAGCCTTTATATACCTGTGCACAGCAGCAGCCACCTTCAGTCTGCTGCTGGACAGCCAGCAGCAGCAGCAGCAGGAGAGGTATGTAATCAGGAGCCCTCCTGCTAAGGGTAGACAGCTGCTCGTTCCACCCCACCCCCCGCCTTAATTGGTTCTCCTCCCTTCCAACGGTGTTGAGGCGGGTGGGAACAGCAGGGGGTGAAGGTGCTGTGTTTAAAGAGGTGGAGTTATGCAGATCTAAAACGCGTGGATTGCAGCAGCAGCAAGCCGAAAAGTGCAGGCATGTAAGGGATCTAGAGGTTGACAACATGTCTTCTTAACGGGAGTCCAGGAGCTCATCTCCACAAATGGACTTTTCAGGATCCTTGGGTGGCTCCGTAGTTTGAAACCAATTCTGGTTATCGCTTCTCGGCCTTTTGGCTAAGATCAAGTGTAGTATCTGTTCTTATCAGTTTAATATCTGATACGTCCCCTATCTGGGGACCATATATTAAATGGATTTTTAGAACAGGGAGATGGAAAAAGAGCTTGCTCTGTCCACTCCACGCATTGACCTGGTATTGCAGTATCTCCAGGACCGGTGCACCCCTTCTTTAATGCAGTTTCTAAAATCAGAAAGAATTGAATTCAATGTTTTTTGTTCATTTTGCTTGTTTGTCGGATTTTGGGATGGACTCTTTGGCTTTGCTTTTCTTCTCCTCATTGGATTTTTCATGTTCAAAGTTGCAGAAGCCAGATTACAAGCTCATTTTGGTTCAACTTCAGCAACTGTGCATTGCATTGCCATGTAATGTGATGCAATGCTATCTTTCTAGCTCTCCCTTTTTACTTCCTTTTGGATAAACAGACATATTAGGCAAGCATTTTGGAGCTTTCACCTAAATAACTACAGGTGGTGAGATAAGCTGCACAATATAATTGACCTTTCAGTATATTGTTGCACACACACCATCTATTTAGCAAATGCCCTTGTTATCAACAGCAGCCTTTTAAACTCACCTGAGCTAACAGGTATGTGCGCTGGTTACTCTGCTGCGCTTAAAATTTCTTTTTTGGTTTGCTACAATGCCTTTTCTGAAACGTTGTCTCCTTCTGCTGGAACACTGACTTCTTTCATTTAATGCCTGCAGACTATAAAAGAGAACCCAACCCAAAAAGTTTGGTTGATTAGTCTGTGGCATTCTGTTAAACTGTTGCTTATGGCGGTCTCTGTGAGCTTCTCAGCGACATTCAGCCAGCCAGGTATCCTGCCTGCAGTAGATGGAATGTGGCAATGGAACGCTGGCTGCGCGTGTCATAATAGGCTCTGAGCCTTTATATACCTGTGCACAGCAGCAGCCACCTTCAGTCTGCTGCTGGACAGCCAGCAGCAGCAGCAGCAGGAGAGGTATGTAATCAGGAGCCCTCCTGCTAAGGGTAGACAGCTGCTCGTTCCACCCCACCCCCCGCCTTAATTGGTTCTCCTCCCTTCCAACGGTGTTGAGGCGGGTGGGAACAGCAGGGGGTGAAGGTGCTGTGTTTAAAGAGGTGGAGTTATGCAGATCTAAAACGCGTGGATTGCAGCAGCAGCAAGCTGAAAAGTGCAGGCATGTAAGGGATCTAGAGGTTGACAACATGTCTTCTTAACGGGAGTCCAGGAGCTCATCTCCACAAATGGACTTTTCAGGATCCTTGGGTGGCTCCGTAGTTTGAAACCAATTCTGGTTATCGCTTCTCGGCCTTTTGGCTAAGATCAAGTGCTTTATTGCAGGAGATTGTGGTTGAAGGGCACTCGGGTACCCCTCTCCTTGGCCTGGCAGGATCGTCCACTTTGGTGGACTTAGCCTGCTTGCTGCTATTAGGGAGAGGGCTTAGTCCCAGGGTAACGAGTTGCGATCCCCCAGCTTCCAGGTGTTTTTCGCTGCAAGAACACTGGGAGCGCAGATTGAAAGCGGCTGCAATTTGCAACCTTGTTGCGTTTTTCCATGGAGGTTGACCCTAACCTCGTGCCTCTTTATGCGAGGCTAAAAAACTCTATCCGAGTTCACTTCACGGCGGGTGGCTCGGATATGAGGAAATTAGGGTATGTAGTCCAGGACGTGCTCAGGAACCTTCTTGGCGTACAAAGGAATGAAATTCTCTCCATCCAGGATTATCCCAGAAGAGGTGACTATGACATCACATTCACCGGAGAAGGTATTTTTAGAGATGTACTAGAAAAGTTAAAAAAAGTTGAAAATAGTCCTGTTTTGAAAGGGATACAAATTGTTGAGCACGTCCTGGATGAGGTAAGACTGGTTATTGTAAAAATATTTTCGCCCTTTGTTTCTGCTCCAGAAGTAATGTCATTTCTAGCAATTTATTTTAAAAGTGTTAAATGTATTGGGAAGATATTAAACGAATATAACATATGGACATCTAAGTGGAAATTCCTTGTGAAGTGTACAAGAGATCCAAATACACCAGGTGGTATACGGCTCCCCCCTGCCCGTTTCAAAATTGGGCAAACAAATGGGGATTTCTTCTTTTCTGGGATGCCAGTATATTGCAGAAATTGTGGGCGCTATGGTCATTCAAAAGAAAACTGTCATGTATCATGTAGAAATTGTGCTAGTGAAGAACATGAGACAAAAGAATGCCCTAAGGAAAAGAAATGCAGTTTTTGCCAGACTCCAGGTCACTTTTATTTTTCTTGCCCTCACAGATTTCGGGAAGATGAGCAAAAGGGGAAGTCCAAGACGTCCGACCAAGGACCAAAAGATCAGACCACCCCTCAGGAGGAGGAACAACAACCTGGAGCCTCTGGAGACAATAAGGGCGTACCAAATAGTGAAGTGTCTCCAGAGTCTATGACAGGTAAAATACCAAATCCCAAAACCTGGCTGCAGGACCTGCGGGAGTCCAAAAGGAGGGCTGAGAAGGAGCAGAAGGGCACTACTGGTAAGGTCAAAAGGGACCGGCAAAAGGCCGACACAGAAGCCCATGCCCAGTCTGGGTCTCCTAGTGCTGAGGGCGCTGAGTGGATAAAGGTGGGTCCTAAGAAAAAGAAAAAGGGTGGTTCGGAGGAGGCAGCAGGAGGTGAACAGATGGACACTTCTCCAGAAGGGGACGTGGACGCTGGACCCTCAGGGGTTTCGGTCTCCGCTGCTACAGGTGGGGACCGGGATCTTGCTGCCTCTGAAGAGTCAGAGGCTCTGCCTTGTGCGCAACCTCCTCCTATAGGACGACCTTCTACAGGTCAAACAGGGGCGGCGGAACCCCTCGGAGACCCACCTGATGAGGAACTGCATGGCCAGCCAATGGAGACCCAGCGGGTTCTGCCAGCCAGCCCTCCGAGCTATGCCAGTGTAGCGTCGGGTTTATATAAATGTGGTAATCTTTCCTCCTCCACGGAGACTCTCGTGACGATACTATCAGATGAGGAGGGAGGCGCAAGCCCAGTGGTCTGATCAGGTTCATCGGACAGGTAAATCCGTTGCTCTTAGTTACCTAAGTAAAATTTCTACATTTTCTAATGATGGCTGAACTCAAAGGTATTTCCCTCAACGTGAGAGGCATAAAATCTAACACGAGAAGAACTGCTCTTTTTAATTTTTTTACGTGTTTTACTGCATCTGTATTTTTTCTGCAAGAATGTAATATCCCACATGAAATGTCATATCAAAAATATAAAGATGAGTGGAAGTGTGGGCCATCTGTCTGGTCCGGATCGAATGCTGCAGGATCAGCGGGTGTAGCCATACTTTTTAAAGGGAACGTTTTAATTGATTTTATTCAGGAAATTTTACCAGGTCGTATTTTATTAGTGAAAGCTTTTATTGATGGTATTAGATGGCAGTTTTTAAATTTTTATGGATCCCCAGAGAAAAATGAAAGAGCCGAAATGCTTGATCTTTTACCATTATTTATTAATAACTCTGAACCTTTTATCTTAGCAGGGGATTTTAATTGTGTTTTAAAAGGTGAAAACCGGCGCTCCAGCTCTGTAAGCAGGAACTACGATAAAACCTCAGGTATGCTACATGATATAGTCAAAGATGCTAAATTGATAGACATATATAAAGAGTGTCATAGTGATAGCCCAGAGGACGCCGGTTTCACTTGGAGCAATGCTAATTGTAGCTCTAGGATTGATTTTATTTTTGGTTCAGCTAAAACAATACCTGCCAAATGTGAAGTTTTAACTAATATATTTTCAGACCATAAACTTTTATCCTTTACCATAAAAGTAAATGACAACAAAAAATGTGGTAAGAAAAGCTGGAAAATGAACGTATCCCTTTTAACCGACCCGCAGATTTTATCAGATTTTATTGAGTTTTATAGGAAATGTAGAAAAGGGAAAAAAACAAATGAGACTATGAGTGTATGGTGGGATAGAATGAAAGTAAAAATAAAAGACTTTTTTATTAAAAAGAGTATATGTAGAGCCAAAGAAAAATATGAAGAATATAGAATTTTAAATACCCGCCTACAAACATTATTTAAGCTCAGAGACAATGGGATAGATGTACAAGTTGATATTTCAAACTTAAAAGAAGAGATTTCAAAATGGCTAGAACAAAAAGGAAAAGAGATAATTTTTCGTTCTAGAGTACAACATATAGAAGAAAATGAAAAGTGTTCCAGATATTTTTTTAGGAAAAATAAAAAAGAAAAAGTGATAATTGACCATATAGATGGTGAGAATAATATAAAAAATATGCTGGGTAAAGTTGAGGGTTTTTTTTCTAATCTTTTTAATGGAAAAAATATAGATAATAAATTAATGGATGATTCGCTGCAAGGACTAACAGCTGTTTTAGATCCCGCATCCCAAGAGTTTTTATCCCAAGTTTTAACGGAACAAGAAGTGTTAAAAACTATTAAAAGTTTTAAAACTGGAAAGGTCCCTGGTCCTGATGGCATCCCAATAGAATTTTATGTATGTTTTTATGATATTTTAAAAGATGATTTGTTTTATTTGTTTACTGAGGTTTTTAATAATAAGGTTTTATTAAATTCCTGGAAGAAAGGTGAAGTCTCCCTCCTATACAAAAAAGGCGATAAATCAAAATTAGAAAACTGGAGACCAATAACACTTTTAAATTGTGACTATAAAATAATGGCTAAAATTTGTGCAAATCGTCTAAAAGAAGTCATCAGCAAAGTTATTCATTCTAATCAAGTGTGTGGGGTGCCGGGGCGCAGTATATGGGACAATCTGAATTTAGTGAAAGACTGTATTGAGGATGTGAAAGACAGAAAGGGGAAAATGGCGATTTTATCTATTGATTTTGAAAAAGCATTTGACCGTGTCTCACACTTTTATCTTTTTAAAGTTTTAGAGAAAATGGGCATACCAGAAGGGTTTTTACTATCGCTTAAAGCATTTTACAAGGATTGTACAAGTAAGATTTTAGTGAATGGTTTTAAGACACAAGAGGTATTTTTACGGTCAGGGGTGAAACAGGGATGCCCTCTGTCCCCCCTTCTGTTTATCTGTGCACTGGAACCAATGTTATGTGCAATACGTAAAAATAAACAGATATGCGGTGTCCCTCTGCCTGGAAGCGGTGGTTTGGAGGCCAAGGTTGTAGGCTACATGGATGACGTGGCGGTCTTGTGTACAGATGCACCATCACTTACGGCCACTCTCCATCAATTGCAATCCTTTTGTCTAGCTTCTGGTTTTAAAATCAATTTTAATAAGTGTAACATTTTAAGTGTTGGGGGGATGATTTTACGTGATGTACCAATTAATGTCTCCGAATCCATTTCCATTTTAGGTATATCATTCACTGAAAATAATGATGGTTATAATAGTTGGGAAACAGTTACACAGAAAGTAAATACGAAAATATGTATGTGGAACATGAGGAGACTTACAATGGAGGGTAAAGTATTGGTTTTAAAGATGGTGATTTTACCTCTTTTATTGTATCTTAGCATGGTTTTCCCCCCGCCTGTTAATGTTTTAAAAAAGATAACCAAAACCTGTTTTACCTTCTTTTGGAACTCAAAAATGGAAAAGCTGAAAAGAGAAATCGTGATGAAATCAAAAGTAAAAGGTGGTAAAGATTTTCCAGATTTTAATAGGTTTCTTTTAATCCATCTGTTCGTTTACTGTTTTAATGCCCTTTTTAAGAATCACTATTGGTCCTTTTTTATGCGTTTTAATACAGGATTTTTTATGAGAAAGTTTGGATGGTATGAAGTTAATATATCTGTGCCCCATGCTTTCAATTTGTCGACGCATTATGAGATTTTAAGGAAAATAGTGTCCGATTTTAATTTAGGGACTAAGAAAATAGAGGAATTAAGAAATAGTAAGAAACTAATTAAAGAAATACGTAAAAGTGAGGAAATATGTAATGTTGACAGATATGATGATGACAAATCTATGTCTATCTGGAAAATGATTAACGTTTTTTATCTTTTTAATGAACAGAGAGATCTGGCTTGGAGTTGCATGCACCGCTGTCTTCCTTGCCGGGCATTCCAATACAGAAGAGGATTTGTGAGGTCTGCCATCTGCCCAAGAGCCGGATGCCAAGACGAGGAAACGGTGGAACATCTATTATGGACATGTAATTTTGCAAAGGATTTCTGGAGAAGACTGCTCCCCCTACTGGAAAGGGTGGCAGACCTCAAGGACTTTACATATAAAACTGTGCTATACGGACTTATGGAATGCCCCACAATGGACCAGTACACAATGGCTTGGAAGACAGTGAACTGCGCCAAGTCATCTCTCTGGAAAGCGCGCAACATTGCTATTTTTAAACAAGATGTTTTATCAGTGAATGATGTTTTAAGTTTATGTTTATGTGAAATGTATACTTATTATTTAATTGACAAAAAGAAGAATGTACATATTTCCAAAAAATGGCTTGTTGACCAATGGAACCTAATTATTTAAAATCTTTGTATTTTTTTGTTTTGTAAATTTCATTTGTCTTTTAACGTTTGGTATTTGTGTAATTATGCTTGTAATTTGTTAAAGTTTTAATAAACGGTTTTATCCCTCTGCAGGGGATAGCCAAATTAAAAAAAAAAATCTGTTCTTATCAGTTTAATATCTGATACGTCCCCTATCTGGGGACCATATATTAAATGGATTTTTAGAACAGGGAGATGGAAAAAGAGCTTGCTCTGTCCACTCCACGCATTGACCTGGTATTGCAGTATCTCCAGGACCGGTGCACCCCTTCTTTAATGCAGTTTCTAAAATCAGAAAGAATTGAATTCAATGTTTTTTGTTCATTTTGCTTGTTTGTCGGATTTTGGGATGGACACTTTGGCTTTGCTTTTCTTCTCCTCATTGGATTTTTCATGTTCAAAGTTGCAGAAGCCAGATTACAAGCTCATTTTGGCTCAACTTCAGCAACTGTGCATTGCATTGCCATGTAATGTGATGCAATGCTATCTTTCTAGCTCTCCCTTTTTACTTCCTTTTGGATAAACAGACATATTAGGCAAGCATTTTGGAGCTTTCACCTAAATAACTACAGGTGGTGAGATAAGCTGCACAATATAATTGACCTTTCAGTATATTGTTGCACACACACCATCTATTTAGCAAATGCCCTTGTTATCAACAGCAGCCTTTTAAACTCACCTGAGCTAACAGGTATGTGCGCTGGTTACTCTGCTGCGCTTAAAATTTCTTTTTTGGTTTGCTACAATGCCTTTTCTGAAACGTTGTCTCCTTCTGCTGGAACACTGACTTCTTTCATTTATTGCCTGCAGACTATAAAAGAGAACCCAACCCAAAAAGTTTGGTTGATTAGCCTGTGGCATTCTGTTAAACTGTTGCTTATGGCGGTCTCTGTGAGCTTCTCAGCGACATTCAGCCAGCCAGGTATCCTGCCTGCAGTAGATGGAATGTGGCAATGGAACGCTGGCTGCGCGTGTCATAATAGGCTCTGAGCCTTTATATACCTGTGCACAGCAGCAGCCACCTTCAGTCTGCTGCTGGACAGCCAGCAGCAGCAGCAGCAGGAGAGGTATGTAATCAGGAGCCCTCCTGCTAAGGGTAGACAGCTGCTCGTTCCACCCCACCCCCCGCCTTAATTGGTTCTCCTCCCTTCCAACGGTGTTGAGGCGGGTGGGAACAGCAGGGGGTGAAGGTGCTGTGTTTAAAGAGGTGGAGTTATGCAGATCTAAAACGCGTGGATTGCAGCAGCAGCAAGCCGAAAAGTGCAGGCATGTAAGGGATCTAGAGGTTGACAACATGTCTTCTTAACGGGAGTCCAGGAGCTCATCTCCACAAATGGACTTTTCAGGATCCTTGGGTGGCTCCGTAGTTTGAAACCAATTCTGGTTATCGCTTCTCGGCCTTTTGGCTGAGATCAGGTGCAGTGATCTAACGGTTGCTGCCTTGGTCTTGGCTGAGAGGTGCCCGGGGTACCCGGCTCCTTGGCCTGGGGGGATCGTCTCACCTTTTGGTGGGACTTCACCCCCCTGCTGCTATTAGGGAGCTGGCTTTGTCCCCGGGCAACAAGTTGCGATCCCCAGGCGAAAGGCCGAGCCCGTATTGACGGTAAGCCTTTGCCACTTTGGTGAGATGCCTTGTTCATTTCAATTTTCCACTGGCTCCGGCCAGATCAGGAACTCGGTGCGTATCGAGGTTCCAGCAAACCACGTCGGATATGACAACCCCCGTGAGTTCTATGTACAGATTTTGAGAGATCTGTTGAACGTGAAAGATCATGATGTTTACTGCCTGCAGGAGAAGGGGCAGAGTACATATATTCTCACGTTCTCGACCAAGGTTGCCTGCCAGCACTTTTACGAATGCGTTAAGGGCCACCGTAACAGCAAGCTGTTGGACGGAGTGATTTTTACGGGTCTCTATGGCGGAGTTGACGTTCCCCTTGTGGTATACATGTTTAACCCCCATGTGTCCACAGATGATATTGAGCTTTTTCTGAGCAGATATTGTACATCTGTCAGATTTACGGGGAACGTCAAAGGTCGGAGTGGTTTCTGGAATGGGAAACGACGCTTTATGGTACGCTTCAGACTTGACCCTGGGGGTGTAGAAGGCCTTATGCACCCCCCCTCCACAGTGGTGCTGGGAAGAGACCATGGCTACCTCTTCTATGATGGACAACCATTCAGGTGTCGTAGGTGTGGTGACCTTGGTCACATACAGAGCGATTGTAAGAACGAGCGGATGAGTCAGTGCCACAACTGTGGACAATGGGGTCATGCCTCAAAGGACTGTAAGAACAGTAAGACCTGCAGTGGGTGCGGAATGTCTACTCACCTGTTCAGTAATTGTCCGATGCGGACAAGGTCTCGTGGTGGCTCTCGGGCGCCTGCGGCTAGTTCCGCAGGAGTTCCTGCTGATGCCAGCAGGGTCAGCCCGGGTGACCCCAGAAAAAGCTTTGTGGACATTACTAAAGGTCAAAAACAGTCTGACTCAGTCGATGCTCTGTCGGTACCTTTGCGGAAAAACCCGGCCTCTGTAGCCGAGGTCACGCCTTTGCCTACTCCTGCAGGGGTCCAGGTTTCACCTGGTGGGGAGATGGCACCTTCTCAGAGCGGAAATGAGAGGGAACCAAAAAAGAGGCGAAAATCTGGAGCTGTTGGTACGAATCCAGATGTCCATCCAGATACCCCTGCTGATGCCAGCACAGATGTTGGACCAGATGTCTGCCCTGATGCCAGTCCAGACGGATGCCCTGATGCCAATCCAGACGGATGCCCTGATGCCAATCCAGATGGATGTCCTGATGCCAACCCAGATGGATGCCCTGATGCCAGTCCAGATGGATGTCCTGATGCCAGTCCAGATGGATGTCCTGGAACCATTCCTGATGGATGTCCTGTTGCCTGCCTGGATGATAGAGGTCGTGCAGTGGTTGGTGAACCTGTTGCTGGTCCTGATGGTCATCCTGCTCCGGAGATGATGTCCCTTGGTGCTCCTGGAGGGTCTGCGGGTATTCCACCTGCTGCAGTGCCTGGTGAGGATTGGGTGGATTCGGAGGATCGGATGGATCTCAGCGCCAGTGGTAAGAGAAGTCGTGAAGAGGCGCAGGAGGAGCATAACCTGCCTCAGATGTCCCGTAAAGTCTTTCTATCTAGTGCTGCAAAAATTCTCAGCCCAGAGGGGACTAACTTAATTGAGGATTTCACGGACTCAGATGAAACGGACAGTTTACGAACTGTGTCATCCCTTCCTTCACCTTCTCTGTCACAAATTATTGATTCAGATTCAGAGTATAATGAATCAATAAAAAACACCTAACATGGCAGAAATCCGTGTTGCCTCACTAAATGTGAGAAGCCTAAAGAGCCCTGTTAGACGGGCTGCTTTGTTTGCTTGGTTAATGACTCTGAACTTTGACATTTTTTTCCTGCAAGAATGCGGTATTGATCACGATTTGTCATACCCCAACTTAAAAATGGACTGGTCAGCAGGACCCTCTATTTGGTCAGGGTCCAATGAAAATAAAGCTGCCGGGGTTGGGATTTTATTCAAATGTCAAAATGTTAATGTTTTATCCATCACTGAAATAGTTCCAGGTCGTGCCTTATCAACTCATGTTATTTTAAATGGTTTTACCTGTCGTCTTATTAATGTTTATGCATCCCCAGAGAAAAATGAGCGTGCTTCCCTTTTTAATGTCATCCCTTTGTTTTTATCAGGTCCGTCCCCTGTGATAGTGGGAGGGGATTTTAACTGTGTCATGTTGGGGGAGGGGAGGAGTGGAGGTGATACTAATGGAAGAACAGACAAAACATCCAGTCTGTTAAAACATTTGACAACGGACCTCAAATTATTAGATGCTTGGAGAAAGTCCTACCCTACTGACCCTGGGCATACATGGAGGGGTAGAGGGATGTCATCTCGTATTGATTTTATTTTTTCCTCTTCTGATGTTTTTAAACCTAAGAATGCTGGTCTAATAGAAAATATTTTTTCTGATCATGTATTACTATACAATTTATTGCAAACTCCACAGGAAGCAAAAGTTGGAAAAGGTATGTGGAAATTGAATGTGCTCTTATTAGAAGACGAACTGGTAAGGGCGGAGTTTTATGCAAAGTATGAGAGTTGGAGAAGACGGAAACACCCAAATCAGAGTATGTTGGGGTGGTGGGAGTGTGTTAAAACCCGTATTAAAGAATTTTTTATTAAAATTGGTAAAAGGAAGGCACGTGAAAAAAGGAAATGTTTTAAAGATTTTAATGTCAGGATGCAAACTCTCCTTAAGCTTAAGGGGTGGGGAGTACCTGGTGTGGATGATGAGATTGCCAAGATCCAGACAGAAATCCAAAAATTCCTGGAACAAAAGGGTAAAGAAATTATATTTAATACCCGTGTGAAATATTTGGAAGAGGGTGAGACCTGCTCAAGGTTTTTCTTTAAAAAAATGAGTGACAAAAAACAAGTGATTACTGAGCTAGAAGGACAATCTTCCACTGAGGGCATTTTAGAGCATACTGCTAATTTTTATAGAGATCTTTTTAGTATTAAAAATGTTGATGAACCTGCTTTTACAGAGAATCTTAATGTTTTATCCCAGTTTTTAAATAAAGATGACCAGATTTTTTTAGCTAAAGAACTTTTACCCAGTGAAATTGAAGAGACCCTTAAGAGTTTTAATAAAGGTAAGGCTCCTGGATCAGATGGCCTTCCTATTGAATTTTATCTTTGCTTTTGGGATCTAATTAAGGAGGATTTTATACAAGTAGTTTGTGAAGCCTCTAAGGCTGATTTATTACCATATTCATGGCGTAAAAGTATGATTACATTAATTTTTAAGAAAGGTGATAAATCAAAGTTGGAGAATTGGAGGCCTATTTCACTATTAAATACAGACTACAAGATTTTAGCTAAAGTTGTTGCTGGTCGTCTTAAAGCAGTTATTAAAAATGTAATTCATCCAGATCAGGTGTGTGGTGTCCCCGGGAGATCAATCTGGGAGCATCTAAACCTAATTCGTGATCTTATCTGGTTTCAAAAAGATAGAAAACAGCCACTAGCTATTTTATCTTTGGATTTTATGAAAGCGTTTGATAGGGTCTCCCACTTTTATCTTTTTAAAGTTATGGGAAAGATGGGGTTCCCTGATTCTTTTATTCAGAAAATTGCGCTTTTATACAAACAGTCATCTGCCCGGATTTTAGTCAATGGTTTTTTAACTAGAGAGGTGGAGCTTCTTTCCGGTGTTAAACAAGGTTGCCCCATGTCCCCACTTTTATTTGTCTGCTCCATTGAGCCACTGTTGTGCCTGCTGCGTCGGGACAAGGTGGTTAGGGGCATTTTTATTCCGGGTGGGGGTGGACAACAAGTTAAAGCCATTGGATATATGGATGACATATCTGTATATGGCACTAGCTCAGCATCTATTAACAGAGCAATTCTAATTACTGAAATTTTTAGTGCTGGGTCTGGGTTTAAGTTGAATATAAATAAATGTGACTGTATGATTATGGGTCAATGGAAGTCAGATCCGCCTAGGGTTCCCACACAAACAGTAGGAATCAAGATCCTGGGTGTCTTGTTTAATCCTGCTAATGATGGTATTGAAAACTGGGATTTGGTTTTGAATAAATTAAATCAGAAGATCTCTTTATGGCAAACTCGAAAACTAACAATGGAGGGCAAGATTCTTGTAATTAAAATGGTTTTGCTTCCTATCATTTTGTATGCCGCTATGGTTTTTCCCCCTAATTCTCTGTATCTTAAAAGACTTATGAAGCCCATGTTTTATTTTCTGTGGGGATCCAAAATGGAGAAATTGAGGAGGGAGGTGGTATGTAAAAGCAAGAAAAATGGGGGTAAAGGGTTCCCTGATTTAAAATTGTTTTTATTTATCAAGTTTTTTGTATTTTGATGCAAAAGCTTGAATAATGTTGGGGCTTTCTCTTGTTTTCTTAGATATACAACTGGGTTTCTTTTCCGAAAGTTGAACTTCAGTATGACTGTTAATTGTCCTTTTCTCTTATCTCCCCCTAAGCATTACAAGATCTTGGAGAAGGTCATTTCAGAATATGATCTGACCCAAGTTGATCGTCAGCTTTTATTTGATCAACGTAAGTTAACAGTTATTTGTAAGGGACATGAGGAGATGGAGGATGTGTCTAATTTTTCCATCTCCAGGTGCCGCCTGGTGTGGAACAACGTGGCCTGTCCTGCACTTAGCAACTCACAAAAGGATTTAGCTTGGCAGGTTGTTCACCAATGTCTCCCTACGAGAGCTTTTCAGCATCATAGGGGGCTGGTGGCTAGTGCTAGATGTCCCAGAGAAAGATGCGCCCCAAACGAGTCAGTGTTTCATTTACTGTGGGATTGCCCCTACGCACAAGAGCTATGGCAGACGGTGGGCACCCTCCTAAAATGGATATGTGGTATACAAACCCTTAATTGTGACATTATAATATATGGGATAATTAAATGCCCAACCATGAAACAAGCACGAGTCGCATGGCTTATAATAAACTGTTTAAAAGAAGCTTTATGGAAAGTGCGCAATATATTATTGTTTAAACGTGAATTTATTCCTGTCAAAGATTGTATTGGGCTTGCTCTTTGTGAAATGTTTACATACTACCTGATAGATTGTAAAAAGATGGGAATCAATGAAGCAAAAAAGCTATGGTGTTTGCAAATTTGGAATATGTATTTATTTATGTAAATTATATGCAAAACTGTGTTTTATGCTTTTTATGCTTTTAAGTGCATTTTAATTCTGACTCTGTATTAGTTTTATGTCATATTTTATTCCAGTATTTGTGATTTGTTTCAAATATTGTATCGGATATGTTCTTTGTGAAAAGTTTTCATACTACCTGATTGTAAAAAGATAAAGTTAAAAAGCTATGGTGTTTGCATTTGACATATGTATTTATTTATGCAAATTATATGCAAAACTGTGTTTTATGCTTTTTATGCTTTTATGCGCTTTTTAAATCTGACCTTGTATTTGTTCTATGTCATATTTTATTCAAGTCTTTGTGATTTGTTTGTAATTTATGATGTATGTCTGATTTAAATAAAGCTTGTTTGAAAACGGATCTGTTCTTATCAGTTTAATATCTGATACGTCCCCTATCTGGGGACCATATATTAAATGGATTTTTAGAACAGGGAGATGGAAAAAGAGCTTGCTCTGTCCACTCCACGCATTGACCTGGTATTGCAGTATCTCCAGGACCGGTGCACCCCTTCTTTAATGCAGTTTCTAAAATCAGAAAGAATTGAATTCAATGTTTTTTGTTCATTTTGCTTGTTTGTCGGATTTTGGGATGGACTCTTTGGCTTTGCTTTTCTTCTCCTCATTGGATTTTTCATGTTCAAAGTTGCAGAAGCCAGATTACAAGCTCATTTTGGTTCAACTTCAGCAACTGTGCATTGCATTGCCATGTAATGTGATGCAATGCTATCTTTCTAGCTCTCCCTTTTTACTTCCTTTTGGATAAACAGACATATTAGGCAAGCATTTTGGAGCTTTCACCTAAATAACTACAGGTGGTGAGATAAGCTGCACAATATAATTGACCTTTCAGTATATTGTTGCACACACACCATCTATTTAGCAAATGCCCTTGTTATCAACAGCAGCCTTTTAAACTCACCTGAGCTAACAGGTATGTGCGCTGGTTACTCTGCTGCGCTTAAAATTTCTTTTTTGGTTTGCTACAATGCCTTTTCTGAAACGTTGTCTCCTTCTGCTGGAACACTGACTTCTTTCATTTAATGCCTGCAGACTATAAAAGAGAACCCAACCCAAAAAGTTTGGTTGATTAGTCTGTGGCATTCTGTTAAACTGTTGCTTATGGCGGTCTCTGTGAGCTTCTCAGCGACATTCAGCCAGCCAGGTATCCTGCCTGCAGTAGATGGAATGTGGCAATGGAACGCTGGCTGCGCGTGTCATAATAGGCTCTGAGCCTTTATATACCTGTGCACAGCAGCAGCCACCTTCAGTCTGCTGCTGGACAGCCAGCAGCAGCAGCAGGAGAGGTATGTAATCAGGAGCCCTCCTGCTAAGGGTAGACAGCTGCTCGTTCCACCCCACCCCCCGCCTTAATTGGTTCTCCTCCCTTCCAACGGTGTTGAGGCGGGTGGGAACAGCAGGGGGTGAAGGTGCTGTGTTTAAAGAGGTGGAGTTATGCAGATCTAAAACGCGTGGATTGCAGCAGCAGCAAGCCGAAAAGTGCAGGCATGTAAGGGATCTAGAGGTTGACAACATGTCTTCTTAACGGGAGTCCAGGAGCTCATCTCCACAAATGGACTTTTCAGGATCCTTGGGTGGCTCCGTAGTTTGAAACCAATTCTGGTTATCGCTTCTCGGCCTTTTGGCTAAGATCAAGTGTAGTATCTGTTCTTATCAGTTTAATATCTGATACGTCCCCTATCTGGGGACCATATATTAAATGGATTTTTAGAACAGGGAGATGGAAAAAGAGCTTGCTCTGTCCACTCCACGCATTGACCTGGTATTGCAGTATCTCCAGGACCGGTGCACCCCTTCTTTAATGCAGTTTCTAAAATCAGAAAGAATTGAATTCAATGTTTTTTGTTCATTTTGCTTGTTTGTCGGATTTTGGGATGGACTCTTTGGCTTTGCTTTTCTTCTCCTCATTGGATTTTTCATGTTCAAAGTTGCAGAAGCCAGATTACAAGGTCATTTTGGTTCAACTTCAGCAACTGTGCATTGCATTGCCATGTAATGTGATGCAATGCTATCTTTCTAGCTCTCCCTTTTTACTTCCTTTTGGATAAACAGACATATTAGGCAAGCATTTTGGAGCTTTCACCTAAATAACTACAGGTGGTGAGATAAGCTGCACAATATAATTGACCTTTCAGTATATTGTTGCACACACACCATCTATTTAGCAAATGCCCTTGTTATCAACAGCAGCCTTTTAAACTCACCTGAGCTAACAGGTATGTGCGCTGGTTACTCTGCTGCGCTTAAAATTTCTTTTTTGGTTTGCTACAATGCCTTTTCTGAAACGTTGTCTCCTTCTGCTGGAACACTGACTTCTTTCATTTAATGCCTGCAGACTATAAAAGAGAACCCAACCCAAAAAGTTTGGTTGATTAGTCTGTGGCATTCTGTTAAACTGTTGCTTATGGCGGTCTCTGTGAGCTTCTCAGCGACATTCAGCCAGCCAGGTATCCTGCCTGCAGTAGATGGAATGTGGCAATGGAACGCTGGCTGCGCGTGTCATAATAGGCTCTGAGCCTTTATATACCTGTGCACAGCAGCAGCCACCTTCAGTCTGCTGCTGGACAGCCAGCAGCAGCAGCAGCAGGAGAGGTATGTAATCAGGAGCCCTCCTGCTAAGGGTAGACAGCTGCTCGTTCCACCCCACCCCCCGCCTTAATTGGTTCTCCTCCCTTCCAACGGTGTTGAGGCGGGTGGGAACAGCAGGGGGTGAAGGTGCTGTGTTTAAAGAGGTGGAGTTATGCAGATCTAAAATGCGTGGATTGCAGCAGCAGCAAGCCGAAAAGTGCAGGCATGTAAGGGATCTAGAGGTTGACAACATGTCTTCTTAACGGGAGTCCAGGAGCTCATCTCCACAAATGGACTTTTCAGGATCCTTGGGTGGCTCCGTAGTTTGAAACCAATTCTGGTTATCGCTTCTCGGCCTTTTGGCTAAGATCAAGTGTAGTATCTTTTGAAAAGGCGGTTTTGGATGTTGGCCGCCCTAGTAGATTGATACATTATGCACACTGGGGTTTAGGCGCTTGTTAGTACGCCAGGTGGCTAATATAGTCATCTGGTGGAAAGCATGGCCCCCCAGGATCGACGCCATTGGGCCGGGGAAGATCGAAAGCCCGAAGTGTGAAGTGCCCCAGGAGTGGTGACCCTGGGGTGCCTTAACTCACTGGGATTGGGAACCCCACTTGAGTTTATGGCACATTTGCACAAGCACTTCAAATTTTCTTTCTTCGCACACACCCTTATTCCGGGCCTTCTGGCCTTAGGATGGGGAATTTTTCAATTCCCGGTCGAAGGTCCGGGCAGTATTATACTGTGAAACCTTCACTATTTATTTAATTTCTTTGTCACTGTGTGTCCACTTATTCACGTGTGTCACGTCCTACTAGGATTTTGTCGGGATGCGGTTCCCTTACGGGTTCCTCTCTTGGCAGGTCTAGGGGGGGAGTGTGTGGCCATCAGGTTCCGCTCCCCCCTGAACCCCCCTGGCTCTCCTCTTTCGGGAGGAGAGCGTTGTTGGCTCCCCTCTTCCGGGAGGGGAGCACAGTCTTTGGCTCCCAGTGCCTTGCTCGGGTGAGAACTCGGGCAGGTGCTGGGGGTAAGATTGGGTCGCCTCTGGCTTCGGCTGGAGGTGGCTTTTTGTCCCTGTTCCTCGCTGTGGCCTTTTGGCTCGGAGGGACGGGGAATGGTTTGGGGGACCCTTCTCCTTTTGGAGAGGGTTTCAAGAAGACCAGCATCCTAGTGCACTTTTTTTGTGGCACTTGTCACTTTTTTAAGCGCACTCGGGTTTTGTACACGAATTCGGGCTAAAAAAAAAAAAAAAAAAAAAAAAAAAAATCTGTTCTTATCAGTTTAATATCTGATACGTCCCCTATCTGGGGACCATATATTAAATGGATTTTTAGAACAGGGAGATGGAAAAAGAGCTTGCTCTGTCCACTCCACGCATTGACCTGGTATTGCAGTATCTCCAGGACCGGTGCACCCCTTCTTTAATGCAGTTTCTAAAATCAGAAAGAATTGAATTCAATGTTTTTTGTTCATTTTGCTTGTTTGTCGGATTTTGGGATGGACTCTTTGGCTTTGCTTTTCTTCTCCTCATTGGATTTTTCATGTTCAAAGTTGCAGAAGCCAGATTACAAGCTCATTTTGGTTCAACTTCAGCAACTGTGCATTGCATTGCCATGTAATGTGATGCAATGCTATCTTTCTAGCTCTCCCTTTTTACTTCCTTTTGGATAAACAGACATATTAGGCAAGCATTTTGGAGCTTTCACCTAAATAACTACAGGTGGTGAGATAAGCTGCACAATATAATTGACCTTTCAGTATATTGTTGCACACACACCATCTATTTAGCAAATGCCCTTGTTATCAACAGCAGCCTTTTAAACTCACCTGAGCTAACAGGTATGTGCGCTGGTTACTCTGCTGCGCTTAAAATTTCTTTTTTGGTTTGCTACAATGCCTTTTCTGAAACGTTGTCTCCTTCTGCTGGAACACTGACTTCTTTCATTTAATGCCTGCAGACTATAAAAGAGAACCCAACCCAAAAAGTTTGGTTGATTAGTCTGTGGCATTCTGTTAAACTGTTGCTTATGGCGGTCTCTGTGAGCTTCTCAGCGACATTCAGCCAGCCAGGTATCCTGCCTGCAGTAGATGGAATGTGGCAATGGAACGCTGGCTGCGCGTGTCATAATAGGCTCTGAGCCTTTATATACCTGTGCACAGCAGCAGCCACCTTCAGTCTGCTGCTGGACAGCCAGCAGCAGCAGCAGCAGGAGAGGTATGTAATCAGGAGCCCTCCTGCTAAGGGTAGACAGCTGCTCGTTCCACCCCACCCCCCGCCTTAATTGGTTCTCCTCCCTTCCAACGGTGTTGAGGCGGGTGGGAACAGCAGGGGGTGAAGGTGCTGTGTTTAAAGAGGTAGAGTTATGCAGATCTAAAACGCGTGGATTGCAGCAGCAGCAAGCCGAAAAGTGCAGGCATGTAAGGGATCTAGAGGTTGACAACATGTCTTCTTAACGGGAGTCCAGGAGCTCATCTCCACAAATGGACTTTTCAGGATCCTTGGGTGGCTCCGTAGTTTGAAACCAATTCTGGTTATCGCTTCTCGGCCTTTTGGCTAAGATCAAGTGTAGTATCTGTTCTTATCAGTTTAATATCTGATACGTCCCCTATCTGGGGACCATATATTAAATGATTGATGTATGATTGTTCAGAGCAAATTCGGCAAGTGGCAGAAACTCAGACCACCCCTCTTGATTGTCTGCCACAAAACAACGCAAGAACTGCTCAACATCCTGGTTTTTCCTTTCTGTCTGGCCATTAGATTCAGGATGATATCCGGACGAAAACGACAAATGAATTCCCAACCTGTCACAAAAGGCACGCCAAAAACGAGCCACGAACTGAGGACCCCTATCAGAAACAATGTCAGTAGGAACGCCATGAAGTCTGACAATTTCCTTGACAAAGGCCTTAGCGAGAGTTTTAGCGCAGGGCAGTTTGACGAAGGGAACCAAGTGACACATCTTGCTAAAACGGTCCACGACCACCCAGATGACAGTAAAACCCTCAGAGGGGGGAAGGTCAGTTATAAAGTCCATAGCCAAATGTGTCCAAGGAGCACTGGGGACCTCCAAAGGACAAAGTAACCCCGCAGCAGGAGTATGTGAGGACTTAGATCTAGCACATATAGTACATTGGCGCACCCACTTAATGACTTCCTTCTGCCATCCAGGCCACCAAAAACTGCGACCCACCAGTCTCTTGGTCTCAGAGATTCCGGGATGACCTGCCAACCGAGATTCGTGACACTCAACAAACAAATCTCTCCTAAAGGTCCCAGGCACAAACAACCTCCCATGAGGAGTGTTAGATGGGGCATTCTCCTGAGCTTTAAGAATCTCATCTTCCAAAACGGAGTCTAAAGCAGCTATCACAACACCTTCTTGTAAAATGTTTTCCTCTTTCTCAGCACCGACTATGGGAGAAAAACTGCGAGACAAGGCATCCGCCTTAACATTCTTAGTACCAGGGATGTAAGTAACGGAGAAATTAAACCGCGAGAAAAACAGTGCCCACCTAGCCTGACGGGCATTCAGGCGCTTGGCAGCATCAAGATATATCAGATTTTTATGATCCGTAAGAACCTGAACGGGAAATTCCGCACCTTCCAAGAAGTGGCGCCAGTGTTCAAATGCGAGTTTAATAGCCAATAATTCCCGATTACCAATATCGTAATTCAATTCAGTCTCCGAAAATTTTTTTTGAAAAAAAGGCACAGGGATGTAATCCATCCCCGTTATCCTGAGACAATACTGCGCCAACCCCCACAGAGGAAGCATCAACCTCAACCAAAAACGGCCTAGTAACATCAGGCTGCATAAGGATGGGAGCAGAGGTGAACCTCTCCTTGAGATACACAAAAGCTTCAATGGCCTCAGAAGACCACTGAACCGCATCAGCACCTTTCCTGGTGAGATCAGTCAGAGGTTTGACAATACTAGAAAAATTTTTTATGAATTTTCTATAGTAATTGGCGAAACCCAAAAACCTCTGTATCGATTTCAAACCAATAGGCCTAGGCCATTCCTGCACAGCCTGAACCTTAACCGGATCCATCTCAAAACCTTTGCTGGAGATAATGTAGCCCAAAAAACTAATTCTCTGTACAGCGAACTCACATTTCTCCAGCTTAGCAAAAAGCGAATTGTCCATTAATAACTGTAATACCTCACGCACGCTCCGCCAATGAGACTCCAGATCTGGCGAATAAATCAAAATGTCATCCAAATACACAACCACATTTTTACCGATCAAAGGTCTAAGGATGTCATTAATCAGATTCTGAAAAAATGCAGGAGCATTAGTAAGACCAAAAGGCATAACCAGATTCTCAAAATGACCCACAGGAGTGTTAAAAGCAGTCTTCCATTCATCACCCTCCTTCATGCGCAACAGATTGTATGCCCCCTTAAGGTCAATTTTAGAGAACCACTTGGCCCCCAATAACTGGTTAAACAGATCAGGAATCAATGGCAGTGGGTAAGGATTGCGTACCGTAATTTTGTTAATCTCACGAAAATCCAGACAAGGACGTAAACCGCCGTCCTTTTTTTTTACAAAAAAAAATCCAACCGCCACAGGAGACTTAGAGGGCCTAATGTGACCGGCGGCCAAACTTGTCTGTATGTATTCCTCCAAAGCCTTCCTCTCAGGAATAGTAAGGTTAAATAAACGACTTTTAGGAAGAATCGCTCCAGGGACAAATTCAATAGAACAATCATAGTCTCTATGGGGAGGCAAAACCTGCGATTCTTTCTCAGAAAAAACTCTCCAAAAATCCTGAATAGGAACAGGCAATTCTCCCCTATCCAAAGCTGCAATACGCCCGTTACAACACTTGTCATAACATTTATGGCTCCAGGATTTAATTTCACTGGTAGACCAATCCAGTACAGGATTGTGAAATTTTAACCAGGGCAAACCCAATATTACTGGAGAAGGCAAGTTATTCAACACTACCAAATCCAATTTCTCATGGTGAACACCATTAATAGTGAGAGGAAATTCACAGACCTTGAGAGTAATATTCTTCAAAGGGGAGCCATCCACAGAAACCACAGCAATGGGGGATGATAAAGGTTCAGGTTTTAAATTGAGTTTTTCCACGAATCTCCCATCAATTACATTCAGTGTAGACCCGCAATCAACAAACACCCGAAATTCCATTAATTTTTCCTGAGCAATCGTGGAAGCAGCTAAAAATATACCCTTGGAATTTAAACAGGCAATACGGGCGTGACTGACCATTTTTTTTTCTTTCTTCATACGAAGCTCACAGCCTTTAATCAAATGACCAGATTTTCCGCAATAGAAACACAAGCCTTCCGAAAAACGACGGTCTTTTTCTTGAGAGCGAGGTGCCACCGATCCAATCTCCATCGGTTCACCACTGTTAGTACACACATTATCATAACCAGAAACTGACATAGCAGAGGATTTGCTCTCATTAACCCTAGCACGCAGTCTTCTATCCACCCGTATAGCTAATTGCATAGCCTGTTGCAAATCCTCAGGTGTAGGATAAGCAATTAGCAGGTCTTTAACCCTTTCACTGAGCCCAGCAAGAAATAGACTTTTCAGAGCAGAATCGTTCCACCCTGTTTGAGTGGACCAACGACGAAAATGAGTACAATATTTTTCCACATTACCTGATCCTTGTTTTAAACGTCTCAACTCAGTCTCAGCTGATGCCACACGGTCAGGATCATCATATAATAATCCTAAAGCAGAAAAAAAACTATCCACTGATCTGAAGCATGTATCACTAGGTTGCAAAGAAAAGGCCCACTCCTGAGGCTCTTTGCGCAAAAGTGACATTATGAACCCTACGCGCTGGGATTCATCCCCAGAGGACTTGGGTCTCAAACGAAAATACAATAAGCAAGCATTTTTAAATGAAAAAAATTCTCGATGTTCACCAAAAAATAAATCCGGCAAACATACCTTAGGCTCCAAGAAATATGCTCCAGGACAGTTACTCACGTGCTGACGGAGTTCGGCCACTTCCAGAGAGAGTCCCTGCAGGTGTTTAGCCAAATCCTGAACCGACACCATGATGGAACAAAAAAAAAAAATCTTTCCTTAGAGAATTTGCAGGCTGGACTTACTGTTATGTTCTGCTACCAAAGCTAAGGAAAGAGAGGAGATCTGTCCCTACTATAGGACTCAGCTGAATCCCTACGATGTAACAGGGAACCTGATCCTGCGATCAGACCTGCTAAAGTCCTAATCTAGTCTGTACGGAGACCTATAGATGTGGGGAGGGAATCCCTACAAGTACTAAGGACTGGGAGGAATATGGGACACCTCCTAACAGAAATAGTAGCAGACAGACGAACAAACAAAATAGATAGAACATAGAGGTCCGTAGACCAAGCAAACTAACAGAGCTAGATACAGAGCACAGGCTAGCTAGAAAGTAGATATACAATGAAGTCCAGCAAAGCCAGAAGGGCGGAGCAGGATTAAATAGGCCAACAAGGTCATGTGACCAGCAAAGGAAAAAAAACCTAACAGCAAGGTTCTAACACTATCACCAGGTCAGCAGGTGCAAAGAGAGACAGTAACCAAGCTAGGCCTAGCTTCAGGCAGGTCAGAAGCTTAGAGAATAAAGCAACGGATCAGGAGGCCCTATACTCGCTCACTGGGGAGAGTCCAAAAGTGTGCCCTTCACCTGGAGTACCCTGGACCGTGCCTGCAACATCACCAGTAAAGGTACTGAAGCTTACCCCCTTGTGAGTGTCCGTCTTTCCTCCGAGACTGTCCTGCCGTCTCTCCCCTGCACCACCATCCATTACACCCCACGCTGCCCTGGAGCAAGCTCTACCTGTGGAGAGCCACACCATCCCTGCTGCCGTAACACCAGCTCCAGAGGACTGCTCCGCAGCGGCGGCTCCCTCTAGCCGCAATCCACAGGTGGCGTCACGAACACTTTCACAAATCCCCTATATCTCCCCCTTTGACTGACCGCCCTGGGTCACGGACCGGGCCAGCTACCATGATATACCCCAGCAACCAGAGGCCCGGCTGCCGAGTACCCCACGGCCCTGGGGGCGCGTCAGAACAAAGGGTAGTTATTAATGGAACACACTTAGACTGGGTCTCAGTTAACAGTGGGGTACCACAGGAGTAAGTATTGGGCCAGCTTCTTTTTAACATATTTATTAATGACCTTGTAGGGGGCATACAGAGTAGTATTTCAATATTTGCAGATGACACTAAACTCTGCAGGGTAATCAATACAGAGGAGGACAATTTTATATTACAGGAGGATCTATGTAAATTAGAAGCTTGGGCTGATAAATGGCAATTGAGCTTCAATGGGGATAAATGTAAGGTAATGCACTTGGGCAGAGGAAATAAAATGTATAATCATATGCTTAATTGTAAAACACTGGGCAAAACTGTAACTGAAAAAGACCTGGGTGTATTGGTGGACGACAAGTTCACGTTTGGTGGCCAGTGTCAGGCATCTGCTGCAAAGGCAAATAAAATAATGGGATGTATTAAAAGAGGCCTAGATGCTCATGAGGAGAACATAATTTTACCTCTATACAAGTCATTAGTGCGACCACACTTAGAATACTATGTACAGTTCTGGTCTCTGGTGAATAAGAAAGACATAGAGCGGGTGTAGAGAAGAGCGACCAAGGTTATTAGAGGACTGGGGGGTCTGCAATACCAAGACAGGTTATTACACTCGGGGTTATTTACTTTGGAAAAACAAAGGCTTAGGGGTGATCTTATTACTATGTACAAGCATATGAGGGGACAGTACAAAGACCTGTCTACTGATCCTTTTACTCTGAGGCCTGAGACAAGGGGACAAGGGGGCATCTTCTACGTCTGGAGGAAAGAAGGTTTAATCATAATCACAGACAGGGATTTTTTACTGTAAGAGCAGTGAGACTATGGAGCTATCTGCCGCATGATGTTGTAATGAGTGATTCACTACTAAAATTTAAGAAGGGCATGGACGTCTTTCTTGAAAAATATAGTATTACAGGTTATATATACTAGATTCCTTGATAGGGCGTTGATCCAGGGAACTAGTCTGATTGTCATATGGAGTCAGGAAGGAATTTTTTTCCCCAATGTGGAGCTTAGTGTTTGCCACATGTGTTTTTTTGCCTTCCTCTGGATCAACATGTTAGGTTATGGGTTGAACTAGATGGACTTAGTCTTCCTTCAACCTTAAAAACTATGTTACTATGTACAGTACAGACAAAAAGTTAAAAAGATTTTTCTGTATGTTCATGACTATGAAAATTGTACATTCACACTGATGGCATCAAAACTATGAATTAACACATGTGGAATTATATACTTAACAAAAAAGTGTGAAACAACTGAAAATATGTCTTATATTCTAGGTTCTTCAAAGTAGCCACCTTTTGCTTTGATGACTGCTTTGCACACTCTTGGCATTCTCTTGATGAGCTTCAAGAGGTAGTCACCGGAAATGGTTTTCACTTCACAGGTGTGCCCTGTCAGGTTTAATAAGTGGGATTTCTTGCCTTATAAATGGGGTTGGGACCATCAGTTGTGTTGTGCAGAAGTCAGGTGGATACACAGCTGATAGTCCTACTGAATAAACTGTTAAAATTTGTATTATGGCAAGAAAAAAGCAGCTAAGTAAAGAAAAACGAGTGGCCATCATTACTTTAAGAAATGAAGGTCAGTCAGTCCGAAAAATTGGGCAAACTTTGAAAGTGTCCCCAAGTGCAGTTGCAAAAACCATCAAGCGCAACAAAGAAACTGGCTCACATGAGGACCGCCCCAGGAAAGGAAGACCAAGAGTCACCTCTGCTTCTGAGAATAACTTTATCCGAGTCACCAGCCTCAGAAATCGCAGGTTAACAGCAGCTCAGATTAGAGACCAGGTCAATGCCACACAGAGTTCTAGCAGCAGACACATCTCTACAACAACTGTTAAAAGGAGACTTTGTGCAGTAGGACTTCATGGTAAAATAGCTGCTAGGAAACCACTGCTAAGGACAGGCAACAAGCAGAAGAGACTTGTTTGGGCTAAAGAATGCAAGGAATGGACATTCGACCAGTGGAATCTGTGCTTTGGTCTGATGAATCCAAATTTGAGATCTTTGGTTCCAACCACCGTGTCTTTGTGCGACGCAGAAAAGGTGAACGGATGGACTCTACATGCCTGGTTCCCACCATGAAGCATGGAGGAGGAGGTGTGATGGTGTGGGGGTGCTTTGCTGGTGACACTGTTGGGGATTTATTCAAAATTGAAGGCATACTGAACCAGCATGGCAACCACCACATCTTGCAGCGGCATCCTATTCCATCCGGTTTGCGTTTATTTGGACCATCATTTATTTTTCAACAGGACAATGACCCCAAACACACCTCCAGGCTCTGTAAGGGCTATTTGACCAAGAAGGAGAGTGTTGGGGTGCTACGCCAGATGACCTGGCCTCCACAGTCACCAGACCTGAACCCAATCGAGATGGTTTGGGGTGAGCTGGACCGCAGAGTGAAGGCAAAAGGGCCAACAAGTGCTAAGCATCTCTGGGAAGTCCTTCAAGATTGTTGGAAGACCATTTCCGGTGACTACCTCTTGAAGCTCATCAAGAGAATGCCAAGAGTGTGCAAAGCAGTCATCAAAGCAAAAGGTGGCTACTTTGAAGAACCTAGAATATAAGACATATTTTCAGTTGTTTCACGCTTTTTTGCTAAGTATATAATTCCACATGTGTTAATTCATAGTTTTGATGCCTTCAGTGTGAATGTACAATTTTCAGTCATGAAAATACAGAAAAATCTTGAAATGAGAAGGTGTGTCCAAACTTTTGGTCTGTACTGTAACTATGTATGGAATAATGGAGGACTCACTACTAGATATTGTGGTGTCTCTGCACAAACCACTTAGTGTAACTCCAGTCAAAGTACCTGTATCCCTGGCCTTACTAATGACTCGCTGTCAGGGTATGTGCACATGGCGTCTTTTAGACCTCAGTATATCTGCATTTTTCTTGTAGGAAAACGTTTGAATAAAGCTCTGATGGTGTTTTACCTGAAGTGTCTTTTGCGATGTCTTTGTGTTAGTTTTTTTGCAGCGGCTTCACTGCGAAATCAGTCTATATATAAAATAGTAGCAGCTTCCAAGCGGAAGCTTCTAGAAGAAAAGACCAATCACTTCTTTTAGCCACTTCATAACTTTTGAAGCCAAAAGCAGTTAAAAGAAGTGACAACAGACGGATCATATGCACAGCAAGTCCTTTTGACTTTTCAGTACATATGTTCATTCTTTTTGACGTTTGTACAACTTTTATTTTAGAATAGACATTTATCATCAATCCACCTGCTCTGTGCACAATGTTATGGAGTTCCCAGTATGCATACCATGCAAATAAGGTGAAAGCCACAGAATCAATATAATTGGTATAACATTCTTTAATGTGTATACATATATATATATATATATATATATATATATATATATATTATGAACAAGGTCATGTGACCTAAACGTTGGCCCATTGCACACAGACGTTTGCTGATGATTGTTGTAATAAACTTCTAACTTTCGGCTTATATTGGAGAGCCTGGTTTCCTCTCTATCTCTACTTTCCAGAGCATCTTCAAAATCCCCTCACAGAAAAGAGAGAAGGGGGTTCATCCGAAAATCGTCATGTGCAGGAGCAGGTTTCTTCTTCAGAGTCTCAATAATATCACAGAAAGAAGACCGCTATTTCATTGATCCTCATCTGAGAACTCAGTACTGGTACGATGTTTCCCAAAGCTGATGGTAAACTAAAGAAAAGACAGAACAGAAGTAAAGGTGAATTATTTTTTTTAGCATTTGAAATGAATGCAGATGTAATCTATATGTTCTCTCTTACCTGGGCTGACGTACAAGATGGACTCTTCTAGTGTCACTGCCAAACTCTTAACTTCTTCCATGAAGATTTAAGATGTTCCACTGAATTTTAGAAGGAAGCAGTGTTTGCGACACAGGGGGCAGCGAAGGTTGGAGTTGAGCCAGGTAGAGATGCAACCCTGATGGAAACAATGATTGCATGGTAGCACTGTGACTTCCTCTCCGGTCTCATAATCCGTCATGCAGATGACACACGACTCCTCCTGAGATGTTACAGTTCTTGTTGGGAGGCTCCTAATTTGCTGAGCTCGCCAAGTCTGCTGCCTTTCCTGCAGATTATATTGTGCAGGTGGTGATGGTGGCCGCATCTGTGGCGGAGGCGTCATCACTCCCATTCCCTGCTGCTGAAAGATGATGTTGAACAGACGGTTTGCCTGCAGTAATTGTACAGGAGATCCACTTGCAGCTGGAGACTCCCTGAGTCTGCGGCTGGGCAGAACGGGAAATGGCCGTCTGAATTCAAACTCAGTGACGGTGTCTGAGGATCCACTGTCATCCCTTCTGCTCTCTGATGTTTCTCTGGAGGGCTCTGCAGGGACTGGTCTAAGTGGAGAGCGGCTTCTTTCCCTGCTCTCTTGTCCTCTTTGCCGGAGAGGAGTTCTGGCTTCTCTGCCTCTCGCAGTGACAGCAGTGGCGTCTGTTCTGTGTCCACCAGTAGTAATTAGTCTTCTCTGATCCCTTTGAGAAGATCTCAATTGATGGACAATCATAGCCTGACCTATAAAGAAATAAAATGTACTATAAATATGCAAAAGTTTATAAAAAACACTTTTGAACCAAAGAGAAATAACCTGCTGTTGCTTTGGGGTTTAGGGAGAGGAGCAAAAATTGATTAATGTTTGGGCTAAATAAACCTGCTCAGTGGATCCCCTCTCTGCAGACATCACAGAGCAGGGGTGGAACCAGACTGCGACTAACACAGCCCCCAAGGACTATGAATGGGAAGGTGGAGGATGCACTGAGTGCACTGAAACCGCTTACCCCAGGGAAATCTCCTCCCAGAAAAGATCCTATAAGGTGGGAAAATTCTCTCACTTACCCTGATTTTCTGGTCGGCTCATCCAAGTCTCGTTGTCAGCAATAAGCTGATGCAGCTCCCTGGAAGTCATGGTTCAGTTTCCCGGGGCTGAGATGGTAGAGTGATAGAAAATGAGAACTAAGTTCTCTGCTGGCACGGATGTTATGGTGCCAAAATATCAATAAGAAGCTGTAGAAGTAAAGCACTAGATGTATGAAACAAACTAGCTCGCACTTCCAAAACCAAGGTAGAGTCTCAGCGAAAACTTCAACTCTGAAAATGGCGCTGATGTCACCGAGTGCATAGATTGTATAACCTCACAGCATTCTATGTCACTGTGACATCACATGTGAGACCAACAACGCGCTGTCATGACGGCCGACTGTCCAATCTGTTATATACATATTATAAAATGTTATATTATTATATATTATAATACACATTGTTAAAAAATATATATTATTACTAACCATCTAACACTCTTAAGGTGTGTATATGTGTCTAAAGCATAGGATATATATATATACATCTTATGAATATCAGATGCCTTGGAATAATAATCCTATACTCACCTTTCAGACCCCCAGTACTGCTGCTGTCAGTGTCCCCGCCGACCTCCGGGCTTCTCTTTCCCGCAGGGGCCATTGTGTGACCACTGCAGCTAATCAGTTAATACATATTTCCCATTCATATGTTTCATGTTGATGTAAATTAAACACTTTTAGAAAAGAAAACAGATAAATAAGATTTTCAGAATACGGCATGTACTAAGGTGGATACTCATGGTATGATATGCAGAGAGAGGAATACTGGGAGGGCACAGAACATGTTAGTCCACCTGCTTAACCCTCAGGATAATTCTTATCAGGTCATATAGGGGTGTACATAGAAATCCACAGACCCCATAGCAAAGATCCGAAATGGGACCTCTTATTGGCCCCTGGCTGCCATTAAGCAACCCAGTGATGGTCACAGAGACCCCCTGTCTAGCTGCTTAGATACCATAGTTGCTGGTCACTATGGAAGCTAAGGGGTTAAACTGATGTAATCAGAGCTAGCTTGAATTGCAGCAATTACGATTGGCTGTCTGCTGTGTAAAACAGCCGGCACCCACTGGGTATGGAGTGGGCTCAGCATGTGAGTTTGCCCCTTATACACCATCATAACTTATAATGTACATATACGATATAAGCAGGGGATGGGGCTATTCGGCACTAGGCTCCTCCTGTTCATGGGCTCCATAGCGGTCATGTGGCCTGCCAAAATTGGGTGTATGCTACTGAGGTCATACATATAATATGGAAAAAAATATCATACAAGGTAAATAATTGAAATTCATATCAGAAATAGTCCAGTTCTTTAGTGCCCATTCACATTAAAGGAAAATCATCTGAATTGACTGAATTTTGTGGGACAGGCCCATTATCCTCCCATGGAAAGCACATGCATGCTCGACTGAATCAGGCATACATGAGTATAGGAGCAGAGAGGGAGAGAAGAGAGGAAGGGAGAAGACGGTGATTGGTGAGTATCTTAATCTGCCTACATCACATAGATATTTAGGATGGATTAGGGAAACGTTAGCTTGGAGCGCTTCTTTCTCCAATAAGTTTTATTGATTTTTATAAACAAAGAAAAATATACAAACAATGAACAGAGAACGCAAAAGCGTAGGCAAATTATAGATGAAAGTTACCATAACATTGAGTGATGAAAATATCCAGCATGTGAAAAAGTGGAAATAATAGGAGGGGTATAGATGCGGAGAAGGTTGGGACTGCTTGCCTCCCATGTAGACAGATTTTGATAAGGCATATGGGGCTCTATTACCCTAATCGAGATCTCAAGTAGGGGAATGACACCTTTGCTCTCACCCAGGTTCACCTGTCATGGCAGGTGTTGGTGTAACACAGAGGGAAAAGGGAAAGGGAGCCCAGACACTAGGGAAAGGGGGAAGTGGAGACCTCATAGTCTGGTCTAGCGTCACCCTGTCTCAACTACCGTCCCTATAATGCCTCTTCAGCAATCGCCGCACGCGTGCCTTGCCCTACTTTCCCTGGCGTATGGCTATGGCTAGGGATGGAAGGAGATGAGCATTAGTGAACCTCCAGTAAACACTATAGACAACAAGGGAAGACAAAACAGGGGGAAATTGCTTAGCTTTAGATGACTCCAAATATGCCCACGGCCTCAAACTCCAGAGAGGACAAAGAACTGCTCCTGCTAAGCCTCACAAGTAGAAATGAATATAGCCAGCGACTCCCTCTCAGACACACCAGGTATATATACACCCAGGCCAGAGAGATAATTAGCAAGAGAGAGGTAGCCGCTCAGTTGTAAAGACAGCCTCTTATTTAAGAAGCTGTCTGCAATGCCAAACGTAGAGATCTCCTGCAACCCACTGCAGGGCGACAGTCTGTCACCTCTGACACACTCGTGACATCACCAGAGGGAAACAGTTGATAACATAATTGGGAGAATAGGGGAACAGGAGGTAGGATTGATGTACTCAGACTGAAGAGTCCACCTGGCGAAACCAAATTTAGCAAAAACATTTTCAAACTGCATCCATCTGTGAGATTAATTTGATAAGTATTGGATTACTGCTATGCAAGAGCTAGGTGTGAGAACCTGTCTAGTTCAGATTTATGCAAAAAAACACTGCACAGCTGTTTAAAGTGGTGCACAGATTTATGTGAATGATAAAAATGGTAGAAATGTTTCTTAAAGGGAACTGTCACCCCCTGCGAGATTTCAGACCTCTAATATGGGCATACAATCTATTCATACCTGTATGGCCCATAGTAGAGTTCTGAATGCAGAGAAATGTAGTATTATAAAATCTGTTTTCACATGCTTGGCGTCCCCCGGAAGGGAAGAAATCCCTGCCTATATCTTTAGTTAGCCCAGAAATCCCCGCCTATCTGCTTATTTAGCATGTTCCCCCATCCCCTGCGCGTCACAGGGCCCTGTGACGTGCACTGGTGTAACTCATTTCCCGCGCATGCGCAATGCGACGCTCACATCAGGAGCATTTTGTTTCTCCCGGCCCCGTTTGTCTCTGCACTATTCCATAGTGTTCTAAATATGGACACACAGACCAAATACTGATGTCACACTGATCCAAAATGCTGATGACACTGGAACTATTATTGTCCACTTAAACGTTTAAACATGGACTTGTGAATGAAAAATATCAGATAATATAGCTGAGAGTTTCTCATTAATCATATACCAAGAAATCTGTCCTTTTCACTTCCTAGAAATCAGGTACTGGTTTTCTCCAGGCTAAGGCATCTGTGTTGGTTAGTGATGAGCGAGCATACTCGCAAGTACTCGGTACTCGCCTGAGCATCTCAGTACTCGAGATGCTCGAAGCTCGCCGAGTACTTCCGGGATGCTCGGGCGGATGCTGGGGTCTCCTCCCTGCATGTTTGGCGCTCTTTAGAGTGCCATTCAACATGCAGGAATTGTCTGCCACACACTGCAATGCTGCAGCCATGTTAGTTGTGGCATTACAGTGATTGGCTGGCCGCACAGCATCATCAGGTCTATACCAGACCTAGCGCCGCCGTGCTCATCAGTCTACTCTGCAATCAGATAGTGTAGGGAGAGGTGCTGCTGAGCTAGGGAGAGATTTGGCTGTTTATTAGTTAGTGTAGGTATTCCACAAGATTCTCTACACATATTCATCTGAACTAACAGTCCTTCTGAGGACTAATCCAGCTGCAGAGATACCAGTGCTAGGCAGGCAGGCAGGGTATATAGCAGACTGCAGTCCATATAGCAAGAGGATCCATTTCAGTTCTGTCTGCTGGTGCTTTTACAGATATTATATTTGTAGAAATAGCCCCACGTATCAGGGGCCAGGAATATTTTCTTTTTATTTTTATCTGATTGTTTGCTTAAGGCTGTGTGCCCACGATGCGTTTATTAAGTGTTTCCGCAGGGCAAAAATGCTGCAGAAATGCTTAAAAAACGCATGGTAGAAGGCCTGCCATGTTGCCTAATGATAATTTGCATGTGCTTTGCACATGCTGCGGAAATTTCAGCTGCGGATTATCATTGCGGAAAAAAACGCAGCACTACCAATTATTTTGCGGAAGCTCTGCATTTTCGCTGCCATTGACTTGCATTGGAACACTTGGATTCCGCATCACTGGATCTGTACATGCGGAATCCAAGCGTTTCAATGTGCGGATGGTACCCGGGTCTGGATGAGAGGAGACTCTCCTCCGGACCCGGGTACCATACAAACTGTAAAAAAAAAGAATAAAATAAAAAATAAATATGATGCTTACCTTCTGATGGCCCCCGGTGTGCTTGTCTTCGCTTGCCGGCAGATAGCGGTGGACGGAAGGACCTGCGCTGACGTCATTTAGTCATGTGACGGCAGGTCCTTCAGTGTACCGCGAGCTGCCGACAAGCCAGGACGGAGCGAATAAAGACTGCGCGGGCCATCAGAAGGTAAGCATATATTTATTTTTTAATTTTTTACCATTCTTTAAGGTCACACTATATAAATCCATGACGTTTGCCTGGATTTATATAGTGTGACCAAGTTGTCAAGCACTTTCCAAGTGATGCTAAAATCGCTTGGAAAGCGCTTGTCTACCCGCATGCGGAAATGCATGTGAAGAACGCTTCACATCCGGTTGTCCCTGGCAGGAAAAACGCATGCACAATCCGCATGCTTTTTTTCTGCCAGGGAGATGCAGAAATGCTCAGGAAAAAATCCAGAGCATTTCTGTATCATGGGCACATAGCCTAAAAACCATGCCAGAGAACACAGTTTTTCTTCGCCATTTGCTTGTTGGAACTGCATAATACAGCCAGGTCCTTTCCATATTACAGCGCTAAAAATCCATCTATTGAAAACTGTGGTTTGCCCGTCACACGGATCACATATAATTGCCCTCAACAAAGCAGTTACTGGGAAAGTCCACCTAACCACGGACACGTGGACAAGTGCTTGTGGGCAGGGACGATACATCTCTCTGACGGCACACTGGGTTAACATAGTGGAAGTCGGGACCCAGTCGGACCTTGGGACGGAACACATCCTGCCGATTCTGAGGATTGCGGGCCCTAGGTCAATCGGGGTTGCCCCCACAGTCTACAGCTCCTGCACCTCATCTTCCTCAGCCTCCTCCTCCTCTTCAGCCTCCATCTCCGAAATGACCACATCAGTCACAAGCTGGAAGCACTGCAGCACTGCCTCAGCCAAGCGGCAACAGGCTGTGCTGAAGCTAATATGCTTAGGTGACAAACCGCACAATGCTGAAGAGTTGTGGACAGCTCTGAAAGAACAGGCAGATCTGTGGCTGACACCGCTGAACCTACAGCCAGGCATGGTCGTGTGTAATAATGGCAGGAACCTGGTGGCGGCTCTGAGGCGAGGCGAGCTCACACATATACCATGCCTCGCCCATGTGCTTAACCTCGTGGTTCAGCGGTTTCTCAAAACCTACCCGGAGTTGCCTCATCTGCTTGTCAAAGTACCCCGCCTGTGTGCCCATTTTAGAAAGTGAGCTACAGCTTCCGCCGCCCTAGCCGTGCTTCAGCATCATTTGCTGGTGTGTGATGTCCCCACGCATTGGAATTTTACACTGCAGATGTTGGGAAGGATTTGTGAGCAGAAGGGGGCAGTTGTTGACTACCACCATCAACAAGGCCATCGGTATTCAGTTCAGACTCCACACATAAGAAATCAGGAGTGGACATGGATGTCAGACATATGTACCATCCTCCAAAACTTTGAGGACACCTCCAAGATGGTGAGTGGTGATGATGCCATAATAAGCGTCACAATTCCGCTTCTCTGTCTTCTGAAACGCTCACTGCTAACAATCAAAGAGGATGCATTGCAGGAGGAGCTCGATGAGATGGAGCAAGAAACCATACAGAGTGATTCCTCACAGCCCAGCCTCATTTCATCCCAACGTGGATTGGGTGACAATGAGGAAGAGGAGGAGGAGGAGGAAGAACAGGAGCTAGTTTCATGCACTATAGACGGTACTACCTGCACAAATTTCATACCGTATGTTCATCATGGATGGCCTGAGAACAGGGAGGAGGAGGAGGAGAGAATGGTCAGTTGTCCTCTTGGTGAGGACACGGAAGTCTTGCCTGTTAGCAGCCTGGCACGCATGGCTGAGTTTATGTTACGCTGCCTTTCCCGTGACCCTTGCGTTCTCAAAATTTTGGGAGACAGTCATTACTGGTTGATGACACTTCTAGACCCACGCTACAAGGAGATCTTTCTATCTCTTATTCCTGAGGCGGACAGGTCTACAAAGATGGGGCAGTACCAAAAAGCCCTTGTTACGGAACTATTAAAAAAATTCCCATCTGAAAACGCTGGTGGCAGAGGTCACAGTTCGTTGGACAACCAAGGAGTACAGGAAAGAGGGACACAAATCCAATCCAGCAGAGGCAGGGGAACACTGTCAAACTTCTGGGAGAGTTTTCTCAGCCCCTCCCATCGCACAGGCCCTGAGGCACGGGGTACTCTCACAAGGAGTGCAAAGTTTGGGAAGATGCTGAGGGAGTACCTTTCCGACCATACCAACATCCTCCGTGATTCCTCTGTGCCTTATAATTATTGGGTATCCAAGCTGGAGACGTGGAATGAACTGTCTCTCTACACCTTGGAGGTCCTGGCCTGCCCTGCCGCTAGCGTTTTGTCAGGGCTGGATTGGGCCAGACTTCTCAATACCACTGAATGATAGCAGTGTAACATAAACTCAAATCCAGTTTCTTTTTTGTGAAGTGTATTCCCATGCACCTTTTGACACCCAGACATGGGTATATGCTTCCTGATTTTGGCTATTTGCTCTTGTCCTCCTCCTTCTCCTCATCCTCATCCTCCACCACCATATCACCAGGGTGACATGGTCTGTGATGCAACACCCACATATTTTTTTTAAAGGGTGTTTATGATGCTAGTAAAAAAAATGTTTTATACAGTATGTTCATGTATACCCCCAGGGGTAAATGTTTGTCAGCCCATACACTTAGTGCATGGGCGTTACAAGTATAGGAGACCCGCTCCTTTCTAATGGTAAACATTTTTTTATGAGGTCCTCCTCCACGTCTTTTCCAAGGTGCATTGGAATGCCTCCCAATTTTTGGCAACACTATGGGAGACCCACTTCCCAATAATGGGAACATTTTTTCATGAGGTCCTCTACGTCTCTTCCAAGGGGCTTTGGAGTGCCTCCCAAATTTTGGCAGGCCTTGCATTCACTACATAGGCCAACTCTATGGGAGACCCACTTCCCAATAATGGGAACATTTTTTCATGAGGCCCTCTACGTCTTTTCCAAGGGGCATTGGAGTGCCTCCAAATTTTTGGCAGCCCTTGCATTCACTACATAGGCCAAAACTATGGGAGTCCCACTTACTAATAATGGGAACATTGTTTTCAGTAAGCCCTCTGACCTCCACGTCTCTTCCAAGGGGCATTGGAGTGCCTCCAGATTTTTGGCATCCCTTGCATTCACTTCATAGGCAAACACAATGGGAGACCCACTTCCTAATAATGGGACCATTTTTTTTACGGAGGCCCTCCTCTACGTCTCTTCCAAGGGGCATTGGAGTAGGTCCAAATTTTTGGTAGCCCTTGCATTTACTGCATATGCAACAACAGTATAGGAGACCCACTCTTTAGTAATGGAAACAACAAAGCATAGCCAGCCGCTGGCTCTTTAAGAATAGTAAAGGCCGCCTGATGGCCCTATAAAAATAGGCTTTGAGACTTTCAGAGTCCCTCCTTCATAAATGAAACATGATGTGTCTGATCATGTCTCACACACCACATGGCCAGATAAGGTTGTAAAATGTTAAAATGACATTTCCTGGTGAATGCATTTGTCACGGTTGAAAGCAATGCAAAAGTGCAAAAATGCATCAAAAACGCTACGTGTGAACATAGCCCAAGCTGTGGAGGAGTATTTTTGTTTTTGGTTATGTATTTTGCCTTATATACAAGTCATTACCCTGGAAAGGATGTTCCTTTACATATTTCTCAGGAAAATCCATTTTGGTTTCATTTTTGTATGTTTTATTGTGAGTCCGTAAAAGTGGCGTAATACCTCTGACAACATTGTTCACAGCAGTGACCTGGGAGTCAGAAATGCTTCCAGGGGTCTTCCCCATGCTGTTCCCATGTCATTTGAGCACTGTTCCCATTGATTTGGGCAATTTTTAAGCCCTGTGCAGACTGCCGGGGGGAGCCACCTGAATAATGATCGAGTTTCCCATAGACTTACATTGGGCTCGTTGCTCGGGTCGAGCACCTGAGTATTCCACTGTGCTCGACCCGAGCAACGAGCACCCGAGCATTTTAGTGCTTGCCCATCACTAGTGTTGATGTGTTGATGGACATGGGGGACATGGGAGACATAACTGGACTACTATCTAAGGTGTATAGGCACAAGGCAGTTTAGGAGTTAAGGTTAAAGATGTTACAAGATATTACATGAAATGTTACATTTTTTGCTGATCACTAATGGTTCACATAAACCTAAAATCTTCAGTCTTAACTTTTTCTTAAGACATTATTGTAAAGTCTATGAGAAGATATGATGGGTTCAAAGAACTTCTGGAATTTTAACAAATGCAGAAGACAATTTTTGAGATGGGGATGGATAAATAAATAACATATCACCAATTATAAGAAGAGATCCTACTTTTTGGGGGTCGTGTTTTACTATAATCAATTGTCTATTGCATCTGGAATGGAAGTTGTGCCTTGATTTTGTCAGAGATAATCTGGGGAGGCAAAACCATGGGGGGTCACACAAACCTCCACTTTTGGTACCCTGACTGCTGTTAGGTGCTGTGATGAAATCCTTGGAGCCATTGTCAGACAATACACCGGTGCAGTTGTCCTGGGTTTCTCCTGGTACAAGACAATATCCATCCTCATGTGATCAGACTGTGGAGACAGTTTCTGGATGAGGAAGACATTTATGCCTTTGACTGGCCCTCATGTTTCCCAGAGCTGAATCCTTTTGAGATCCGGTGGTTTGTTCTGTATCAGGCATCCAACAAAGTCAAGTAACATTACAAACTATGCAGGAGCTCACCAATGCCCTGATAACCCAGAATACCGCCCGTTGTCTCATCAGGAGCATGCCCAGACATTGTCAGGAGTGCTACAGACACGTGGGGTCATACTTTTATTTTTCACGTCACTGTAAATACTTCTATACCATCCTTTGTTATTATTCTGTACGTCAAAAGATATCATAAGCAGAGAATGGGAAGATAAACAGCAAAACAAATAATTATTAAAACAAATCCAATGGAAATATTTATTTTTTATTTATTTAATTTTTAGTTCTTCAAACTCGAATTGTCTTCTTTCTTTTCTCACTTTATGCAGAGAAGTTTTGCTACAAGAAGCAGACGTTCCACGGGTAAGTCCTTACTGATACAACGCTGTTACAATGCCTTATACCAATGTTCCCAGCCGGCAGCTCTCTGCTGGCGTCAGAACTGCAACTCCTAGAATGGCATAAATAGCCATAGATTGGGCAAAACTGGCCGACACATCCACTGGTAAAACTCCAGAATAGTAATTTACAGGACTGACCAGAATGAAACAAGGATACTGATAGATGATGATGAATGGGTGAAGCTGCAGAAGAGACGATGTAGGACGGGGCGTTGCTTTGCCCGCTGTCAAGTTCTTCAAAAGTTGAACCATTTCGTCTCCAGATATGTTACTCCAGTTCCTGTAGTCCTTGACTGGGGTAACACTTCTGAAGGGGCACACGTACACGCACACCACTCATCAGATATGCCAAGTTCATTAAGTGTTGTGCGCCTCTTAATGAAAAGCATTCATGAATAAGATTTCCCGATTTCTTTAAGACTGGGGCCTGAAAAAGCACTCACAAAATGATTAAAATCATTTTCCTAGTCATTTCTATGGATAGAATATTTATGCGCCTAAAGTGGCATAATTCTTGATGAATTTGCCCGTCAGGCTTCCACAAGCACAGTAGTGCCTTAGTTTTGCAACTTTTGGTGGATCCAGCCAGGAGTGGAGTAAAAATGCTAAAATTCGCAACATTTTTGTGCTACTTTGAATTGCGACCAAAATTTTGCAACGTTTCAAAGTGTTGAACACTAGAAAACTGTTGAAAACAACTTGATGAGTCGGGCCCTATATCTCCAGCAGTGGCAGTAAATAAATGGAGCAATGAATGGAGTAATGAAGCTTGTGCAAAACTATATCCCTCCATTCAAATGGAACAGAAAAAAACACAGAGGCGCTCTATGTGTGAACCAGCTTGGAGGTCCAGAAATCCAGCGTTCTGGAATTGCTCACCTGGGATACTTGTGCTAACCATGTGTGAAGCCCAGCTGTGCTTGGTATCACAAATCCTAGAAGGGTGTATTGATGGATTCCTCCTCAAGAGGCCCCCATAACCATTCACACATCTCCACCTTCCACCTCAGACCACGAGAGGGAGCCCGTTAGCGATATAAAAGGGAAGGTGGAGATAGGCAGCAGTTAGTTGGAGTCAGAGTCTAGTTCAGTCTGGTTTAGCCGTGAGTCCAGTACAGCCTGAGAGGAGTTACCTCAGAGGACAAAAGCCTGTTCCAGCTCCTGCAATTGCTAGCCTGCAGTGGAGCTTATCCAGATCAAGACTCCATGTAGCTCAGAGAGGTGAGCTTCAGGTGTGCCAGCGCCATAAGATCGGTGAAGCGCGGCAAGCTGCCATTAGTGTGAGTAGCCTAGAGAGGGCCCGAGTAGGCCGAAAGAGAGTAGAGAGTTAGTTCATAGGGGGCAGAGGAGCTTAACTAGCTCACCCCGAAGAAGCAGTTACCGGACACCGGGTCCGAAGCTTACCGGGATCTCCATGACCCAGTAAGATAAACCGGAATCCCTGGAGAACTACAAGTCCCATGCTGATTCGTACCAGAGCCAGGAGACCCATAGGCCCCGTAGGTCGGGAGCGTGCACTCCAAGAGAAGGCCCTACCACAAGGACAGCCAGCGCAGGACAGAGACAAAGTTAGGCCTTGCTCCAGGCAGGTCAGAAACTTACTACGCAGAGTCAAGAAGCAGGAGGCCCAAAACCCGCTCATTGGGGAGGATCCGGACATACACCCTTCACCCTACAGTGCTCCGGGGAGTGCCTGAATTTCCATCAGTAAAAGGTACTGAAGTGACTATTGTGTCTGTCCCTGTTCTTGCTCCGACTCGGCTGAGTCTCCTTGTCCTGCATACCCCGTCCGTACCCTGCCCTGAGGCCTAGCTCCACCTGTGGGGAGCCATACCATCCAGCTGCCTTATCACTGGCCTCAGTGGACTGCGCAGCGCTGGTGAATATCATCAGAAACCATAGGTGGCGTCACGAACTTTTATAAACTTGATATCTATCAACGCCTTTTTAAAGAGAGACCCCAGAATACGGGCCCGGAAGCCGACCACCGCGACCTCCTTAAGGCTAAAGGCCCGGGTAACCGAGTCATCCCCCATGCCCTGGGCTAGTCACATGCACAACACTGCATGAAATGTGAACTGAAAACACTCAAAGCTGCAGCACCGACCTCCTGTCCCAATTGCCAGAGAAGGAAGCAAAGGATAATCCAGGAAGGAGGAAGAAATGCAGTTTCTCCAGGCGCTGCCACAAAGGATGACGAGCCAGATGGTAAGTAAGATTTTTCTATTGTTTTGTAATGGTAACAAGACTACACATTTCTGGGATGATTCAATTCAAATGGGACACTCTAGAGCCCCATGTTTTAAACTGTGGAGGTCCCAGTGTGGGATACCCAGTGGTCAGCAAGTATTTACTTTTTCGGTCGAAAGGTGATAACTTGCAGCCTTTGTAGCATATCTTTAAATGATTATTCTCATTTCTTCTTCAGAAGCGCGCTGCTCCCCTGTCTTCCTACTTTCTGCTCGGCAGGGCAAAGTGCGCTCCGGACTGACTGACATTTTGGAGAAGCATCATAGATGCGCAATTGGCCCAAACTTAGTTCCCATGCCGCTATATGAAGCATCGGAGGATCACAGAAGTACTCAAGCTGGTTGGATTCACTCATCTGGCCAACTTCAGAGCAGCACTTGTAAGCTCTACAGCAAAGAGCTTGTAACTGTTGCGCTTCTCGCCTTGGAGAATGACCACCGAAATGAAATGGAAAAGACAGAAAATCATCTTTCCAGGTAATGCACTAATGTATGTTTTTCTTTATATTAAGCCATGTTTCCACATATTCAATATAATAAAATCTCATTCTCCCTCTATGAATGTTCATGTGCAGGAAAAAAACTGAGTAAAACTCTCTTCTTTATTAATTCCGGCATCTTTTTGACTTGCTACATATGAAAATAGTAGAAGATAAATATATAAGACTAATGCAGAAGACGACAGTCCAATGGGAACAGATATTGTGACTTTATAGAAACAAATGTGGGGCCTTTGCAGTTGTCACCAAATTGATGCAATGTATCCTTATTCATAAAACAAAGATGTCTCTGCCGGGTTCTCAAAATACTATTTATTGATTTATATAGCTCTGTTTCTAACAATCCAAGCAATACAATAACTGCAAATATACAGCGACTGAAATAAGTATTGAACGTTTCACCAATGCTCTACATAAATATGTTTTGAATGGTGCTATTGACATGAAATTCTCACCAGATTTCAGTAAAGACCTCATGCAATCTACACAGGCAAAGAAATGAAACCATAAATGTCCATAAATGAAATCATGTGTAATAATGAAGATGACACAGGGAAAAAGTATTGAACAAGCTTCCTGAAATGTATTTAATACTTCATACAAAAGCCTTTGGTGGTGATGACAGCTTTAAGACTCCTCCCGTATGGAGAAACTAGTCGCATGCATTGCTCAGGAGTGATTTTGGCCAATTCTTCTACACAAGCACTCTTCAAATCCTGAAGGTTCGGTGGGCTCCTTCTATGAATTTTGAACTTTAGTTCCTTCTATAAATTATGCAATTTTTACCAAATGTGGCAATACACCATATGTGGTTGTACACTACAGTTTGAGCACACGGCAGGGATCGGATGAGTAGAAGCGCCACTTGGGTTTTAGAATGCAGATTCTGTTTGAATAGATTGAGGGTGCCATTAGCCGATCCCCTGAGGTGTAAGATCAGCAGAAACCCCCACAAGTGACCCCATATTGGAAACTTTACTGCTTAAGGAATTCATCAAGGGGTGTAGTGAGTATTTTGAACCTACAGATGCCTCACAGAATATTATAACATTGGAATGTGGAAATTTCACATTTTAGTTGTTAAAATGTAATTTTTTTTTATTAGCTACAAATGTGTCAGTTACATGAGGGTTAGTAGGTGAAACTGGACCCCAAAATTTATTCTGCAATTTCTCCCGAATATGGTGATGCTCTATATGTTGTCAGAAACTACTGTTTAACCTCACGTCATGGCTGAGAAGGAAGGAGCGCTATTTGGATTTGAACCACAGATTTTGCTAGAACAATTTTCGGGAAACATTTGCAGAGCTGTTAAGGTGCCAGAACAGCAGAAAACCTCCAAAAGAGACCCCATTGCAGAATTTGGACCTCTCAATGAATTCATCTACGGCTCAAGTGACTATTTTGTAACATCCACGCCATAGTTTTTTGGGGGGAGAATTGCAACTATGCCAGCTCAGTGCCCACACATTGTGCCCAGTTGGTGTTTCTGGGGAAAACCCGTAAAATGTTAAGTGCGCTCTTCCAGCTACAATAATGCCAAAAATGTAGCCTCTTACTGTAGTTTAGGCACAGTGGGGCTCAGAAGGAGGCGGTATTTGGGAGCGTATATTTCACTGTATTTTATTTGAGGGGTGGGAGCCATGTTGCTTTTTCAGAGTCTTTCTTCTACCAGTAACATGGGAACCCTCTACATTTCCAGTGACAGATGGCAGATCTGAGTGGGGGCTGGTTTTGTGCAGGAAAAGTTAGGGTTTTTTTGGTAACATTTTGGAGTACAAAATATTTTTTGATCACTTTCAGTATGGTGGGATCACATTCTTGTGTTCTACGCTGAGCATTTATAACACGGTTTCTGAGTAAATCTCACAAAAATGCGATTCAAACGAAATCCCCAGAGGAACCATCCATCATAATGAGGCAGATGGAGACACTTTGGACTCTGTTTGCCGTCTATTCCGGTGGTATCCATCTTTTTTGGCGTGCACAAAACTGTGGTCGTCCACACTTGTGCGCTAAAAAGATGCATAAAATAATGTGACACCACTGTAACAGACACCAGAGTCCAAAGTGCCTCCATCTGCCTCTTTATAGTGAGTGGTTCCATTGGGAGTTTTGTCTGAATCGTGTTTTGTCTGAATCGCGTTTTCTCTGATTTACATAGAAACTCCAATGTAAGCGCTCAACAGAGAGCGCAGGATAAATGTGAATCGAGCCATATTCCAATTTTTGGGATGTAGAATGAACAAATAGACAGTAGTACAAGAACAGTTTTTATTTTTATTTTTGCGCTGCTCATTGTGCGGTATAAATTAATCTACGGGTCAGTGCAATTACAGCGATACCAGATTTATATAGTTTTTTATGTTTTGCTGCTGTCACGCAGTAAAAATGATTGTTTATAAAAAAAATTTTTTTTTTTGTCGCCATATTGTGAGAGCTATAAATTCTTTATCTTTTGACGAACAGAGCTGTATGAGGGCTTATTTTTCACAACGAGTTGAAGATTTTTTTGGTACCATTTTGGTTTACATAACAATTTTTGATTGCTTTTTACTAAGATTTTTCAGACACAGAATGAATAAAAAACAGCAATTCAGCTATTGTTTTTATACTGGACATTCTTTTGCACCGTTCACCATGCGGTAAAAGTGATAACACTGATTTATTCTTCTGGCCTGTATGACTGTATGATTACAGTGATATCATATTCATATGACCCCCTGATTCATTTGCTGTTTTGGGGTAACTTTGTTTCTCCTATTTTCCCTTGTCCATCTCTTCTTAAGGGTATTATATAGACCTGTTTACCTATCAAAATATATTTGTTTAATTCACCTTATGGACATCTATGGCATACAGTATATGTTCCATATGCATTTCATGTCCCTTTTGATCAGGGATATTCACTGAGTATACATATTTTTGTACGGTTTGTACCTTTCTCTACGTGACCCCAGGTGTTCATGTCACTTATATTGATTGTCTATCATTATTGCTGGGGGATATTTTTAGCACACTTTTTATTGCTATATTTTTTAATAATTTGTGGAATATTTATTATCCCCCACACATTTTTTGGTACACCACTGCACTTATTTTGCACGTATTCATTGTTAGTGCTTATGGCATTTATGTTCAATATTATTGCTATTATTATTGTAACAGGTTAACCCTTTTTATTATTCACTTTTTTATGTATCTCTTAGTACACTAGTGCACTTGCTCCGCACTTATTCACCCACAGTGCTTATGGTATTATGTCTAACATCATTGCTGTCATTAGTAATAGGTTATTTCATCCATCCTCTCTCTTGTAGCTTCTAATTCCATCTGACTTATATACCAGGTGCAAGCGTTTATTAGGATTACTATGTATTATGTATTACGTTTTCCACCTCCTTTACACACGATGTGATATGAGTCCTGTCCAATAGCGATCCGGGCTCCCCCATCTTTTGTACACCTAGCGGTATTTGCTAGCCGCACACTTTACTTACTTCCTTTCCTTGGGCTTGTGCGCATGCGCATTCATGGCACTCAGTGTCTTCCGGCCTTGCGCACTCGGAACAGTGTGCATGCCACGTGTGCGTTCCAAGCGCACAATCCTGAAGTCACCTTTTACATCTATGAGTTACTGAGGAGCGCTTCATGTGCCGCCTTCCACCCATGGCAATAATTGGATATAAGGCTAAAAACTTTGATTAATGGCTGTATATATAAGGAACACTGTCCCCTCCCTAGTTAACGCCCCTTGGAAGATGCACTGGCGAAACGGCGTTGTCGGGGGTGCATACACATGTAGATCTGACTACTAACAGTAAGTTCTAAGTGACAACTCCTTTCAAATCAGTACTACCGGGATTCAAAGCCTCCAAGCATTGCACTGTGCACTTTACGACGGGCTAGTCCCTATAATCTGTGTTTTATTTGATTCATGTTTACTGTTTTATGCCAATAGACTTCTCCATGGAAAACCTTGATTTATTAGGTTTCTTTTCTCCAGCACAATGCACCTTAGGCGTGGGGTTATATATCTGCATGGTTTAATTAGTGATCACATGGAGTCATAGCTTATTTTCAAATAGCATTAGGCTCTTCTATATGTGGATTGGTTAACGGTTTCCCTTCCCTGCTATGTTTATATGTTGTTTTATTGATTTTAGCATTATCAAATTAATAGAATAGAGTGTGTTCTTAAACCACTGGTAAAGATTACACCCAGCTACATTCAGGACACAACAGACCTACTGAATAAACTAGCAGCAATAGGTCCTCTACCAGAAGGAACCATCCTGGCCACCATGGATGAGGAATCTTTGTATTCTAACATCCCACATCAGGATGGATTAAATGCCTGCAAAATCTTCATAGAAAATACAGGAATTGTTGCTGATTCTGTGGTCAAACTTACAGAATTCATCCTCACCCACAATTACATTGAATTTGATAACAACATATATCTACAGGAAACTGGTACAGCGATGGGAAGTAAAATGGATCCACAGTACGCAAATCTTTTCATGGCCAAGCTTGAAAGTGACTTTTTGTCCTCATGCCCCATCAGGCCTCTGGCCTACTATCGTTTCATTGACGATATTTTAATCATCTGGACGGGGTCTGAGCAACAGCTGAAGACGTTCCATGAACACTTTAATCGATTTCATCCCACCATCAACCTAACACTCAACTACTCCTGTACTGAAATTAACTTTTTGGACACCATCATCAAGCTACAGAACAATGAAATAGAGACATCCTTGTACAGGAAACCAATCGACCGTCCTACATACCTTAAATTGTTTACAGACAAGCCGTCAGATACAATCGGATATGTTCCAACCCTATGGATAGAGACAAACACCTTCTTGGTCTCAGACCTTTTGAATCAGGGCCACCATCCAAGAACAATTGAGAACCAGATTACAAGAGCCACCAGAATACCAAGGAATCACCTCCTACATTACAAAACCAAACAAGAAAGCAACCGGGTGCCTCTAGTAGTCACCTACAATTCAAATCTGGAGGCGCTAAGTAGAGCTACACGGAAACTACAACCCTTACTACAAAAAGATGCCCGATTACAATCCATATTTCCAGACCCCCCACTTCTGTGTTTCAGGCAGCCCCCAAATCTAAGAAGCATCATTGTCAGAAGCTTTCTGTCATCTCCTCCAGCTACAGGTACCTTTCCTTGCAACCAGAAAAAATGTAAAACCTGTCCGTTTATAATGACCACAGACAAGATGATGATACCCAACTCACATCAGGACTATAAGATCCCAGGTACGTTCAGCTGTATCACATCTAACGTAGTGTACTTAATTATATGTACCAAATGTCCAGCTGGGGGTCTTTATGTAGGGGAGACAGGGCAAAAACTTAGGACAAGAATGAATCATCATCGCCACACAATAAAAGAAAAAAGAATAGATCTACCTGTAGCCAAGCATTTTTGTTCCCCTGATCATAGCATAAAAGACATGAAATTACTGGTATTAAAAGGTCATTTCAAATCTCAAAGAGAAAGAAGAATCTCAGAATATAAACTAATGGTGACCTTTAACACTTTCAGAGCAGGAATGAATGTGTCGCATGGATTTATGTCATTTTACATCAACTAAGGAATGTGCCCCTCAGACTTGTGAGGCCATCATAACACTAGACCTAGTCACAGGACAATAAAACCTTCACACTCCTTATCTATTAACTGCTAAAATATTTATAGCCAGAACTGTTTATTTCTCCCATAATAACTCTGCTTTCCGTCACCTGTTGCATCTATTGCATTATTTCTGTGTCTTATTGTGAATAAATATGTGACTCTTCAGATTTTGTGGTATACTAGCCTGATGAAGAGACCTGAGTAGTCTCAAAAGCTTGCAATTTGTTACTATCTTTTCAGTTAGCCATTAAAAGGAATCAACCACTGAGGACTCTCAAATCAAAGCATTATCAAATACATTTCTGATGTTTCATTTCTGCGCATATTTCTATTCTGTGTCTATAATTTGATTTTAATATTGCAGCTGTGGGATTATATTTATTGTTGAAGTGGTATGCAGTGACTTACCTGGGAAATTTGTGTTAATTGCTATATTCTAACTGAGACAAAACCGTGTATGAATAAAGGATATTTATTACACACAAGTCTACAGTTCATATACTACTAATCACCACACTAACACAGTGCACACTAATAACAATAGCAGACAGTACTAATATACGATTAATTCCCAATTACCTAATTATACTTCCCACCCACTTGAGCTAAAAACATACATAGATTAATACTTATATCCCACCCGTCTATCACTACACTATCCCTATGGAGAAAAAGGGGTTACAAGCAGTGATCAGTAGACACTCAGCCAGATGTCCTCATCATGGTGTCCATCGAGTTTTACCTGAAGTGACTTTTGTGATGTCTTTGTGTTAGTTTTTTGCTGCGTTTTCACTGCGAAATCAGTTTATATATAAAATAGTGGCGACTTCCAAGCAGAAGCTTCTAGAAGAAAAGACCAATCGCTTCTTTTAGCCTCTTCATAGATTTTGAAGCCTGAAGCAGTTAAAAGAAGTGACAACAGACGGATCATATGCACAGCAAGTCCTTTTGACATTTCAGTACATATGTTCATTCTTTTTGACGTTTGTACAACTTTTTTTTTTTAGAATAGACATTTATCATCAATCCACCTGCTCTGAGCATAATGTTATGGAGTTCCCAGTATGCATACCATGCAAATAAGGTGAAAGACACAGAATCAATATAATTGGTATAACATTTTTTAATGTATATACATATATATATTATGAACAAGGTCATGTGAGCTAAACGTTGGCCCATTGCACACAGACGTTTGCTGATGATTGTTGTAATAAACTTCTAACTTTCGGCTTATATTGGAGAGCCTGGTTTCCTCTCTATCTACTTTCCAGAGCATCTTCAAAATCCTCTCACAGAAAAGAGAGAAGGGGGTTCATCCGAAAATCGTCATGTGCAGGAGCAGGTTTCTTCTTCAGAGTCTCAATAATATCACAGAAAGAAGACCGCTATTTCATTGATCCTCATCTGAGAACTCAGTACTGGTCCGATGTTTCCCAAAGCTGATGGTAAACTAAAGAAAAGACAGAACAGAAGTAAAGGTGAATTATTTTTTTTAGCATTTGAAATGAATGCAGATGTAATCTATATGTTCTCTCTTACCTGGGCTGACGTACAAGATGGACTCTTCTAGTGTCACTGCCAAACTCTTAACTTCTTCCATAAAGATTTAACCACTGAATTTTAGAAGGACGCAGTGTTTGCGACACAGGGGGCACCGAAGGTTGGAGTTGAGCCAGGTAGAGATGCAACCCTGATGGAAACAATGATTGCATGGTAGCACTGTGACTTCCTCTCCGGTCTCATAATCCGTCATGCAGATGACACACGACTCCTCCTGAGATGTTACAGCTCTTGTTGGGAGGTTCCTAATTTGCTGAGCTCGCCAAGTCTGCTGCCTTTCCTGCAGATTATATTGTGCAGGTGGTGATGGTGGCCGCATCTGTGGCGGATGCGTCATCGCTCCCATTCCCTGCTGCTGAAAGATGATGTTGAACAGACGGTTTGCCTGCAGTAATTGTACAGGAGATCCACTTGCAGCTGGAGACTCCCTGAGTCTGTGGCTCGGCAGAACGGGAAATGGCTGTCTGAATTCAAACTCAGTGACGGTGTCTGAGGATCCACTGTCATCCCTTCTGCTCTCTGATGTTTCTCTGGAGGGCTCTGCAGGAACCGGTCTAAGTGGAGAGCGGCTTCTTTCCCTGCTCTCTTGTCCTCTTTGCCGGAGAGGAGTTCTGGCTTCTCTGCCTCTCGCAGTGACAGCAGTGGCGTCTGTTCTGTGTCCACCAGTAGTAATTGGTCTTCTCTGATCCCTTTGAGAAGATCTCAATTGATGGACAATAATAGCCTGACCTATAAAGAAATAAAATGTACTATAAATATGCAAAAGTTTATAAAAAAACACTTTTGAACCAAAGAGAAATAACCTGCTGTTGATTTGGAGTTTAGGGAGAGGAGCAAAAATTGATTAATGTTTGGGCTAAATAAACCTGCTCAGTGGATCCCCTCTCTGCAGACATCACAGAGCAGGGGTGGAACCAGACTGCGACTAACACAGCCCCCAAGGACTATGAATGGGAAGGTGGAGGATGCACTGAGTGTACTGAAACCGCTTACCCCAGGGAAATCTCCTCCCGGAAAAGATCCTATAAGGTGGGAATATTCTCTCACTTACCCTGATTTTCTGGTCGGCTCATCCAAGTCTCGTTGTCAGCAATAAGCTGATGCAGGTCCCTGGAAGTCATGGTTCAGTTTCCCGGGGCTGAGATGGTAGAGTGATAGAAAATGAGAACTAAGTTCTCTGCTGGCACGGATGTTATGGTGCCAAAATATCAATAAGAAGCTGTAGAAGTAAAGCACTAGATGTATGAAACAAACTAGCTCGCACTTCCAAAACCAAGGTAGAGTCTCAGCGAAAACTTCAACTCTGAAAATGGCGCTGATGTCACCGAGTGCATAGATTGTATAACCTCACAGCATTCTATGTCACTGTGACATCACATGTGAGACCAACAACGCGCTGTCATGATGGCTGACTGTCCAATCTGTTATATACATATTATAAAATGTTATATTATTATATATTATAATAGACATTGTTAAAAAATATTATATTATATTATTATTAACCATCTAACACTCTTAAGGTGTGTATATGTGTCTAAAGCATAGGAGATATATATATACATCTTATGAATATCAGATGCCTTGGAATAATAATCTCATACTTACCTTTCAGACCCCCAGTACTGCTGCTGTCAGTTTCCCCCGCTAACCTCCTGGCTTCTCCTTCTCGCAGTGGCCATTGGGTGACCACTGCAGCTAATCAGTTAATACATATTTCCCATTGATATGTTTCATGTTGATGTAAAATAAACACTTTTAGAAAAGAAAACAGATAAATAAGATTTTCAAAATACGGCATGTACTAAGGTGGATACTCATGGTATGATATGCAGAGAGAGGAATACTGGGAGGACACAGAACATGTTAGTCCACCTGCTTAACCCTCAGTATAATTCTTATCAGGTCATATAGGGGTGTACATAGAAATCCACAGACCCCATAGCAAAGATCTGAAATGGGACCTCTTAATGGCCCCTGGCTGCCATTAAGCAACCCAGTGGTAGTCACAGAGACCCCCTGTCTAGCTGCTTAGATACCATAGTTGCTGGTCACTATGGAAGATAAGGGGTTAATCTGATATAATCACAGCTAACTTGAATTGCAGCAATTACAAGTGGCTGTCTGCTGTGTAAAACAGCCGGCACCCACTGGATATGGAGTGGGCTCAGCATGTGAGTTTGCCCCTTATAAACCATCATAACTTATAATGTACATATACGATATAAGCAGGGGATGGGGCTATTCGGCACTAGGCTCCTCCTGTTCATGGGCTCCATAGCGGTCATGTGGCCTGCCAAAATTGGCTGTATGCTACTGAGGTCATACATATAATATGAAAAAAAAATCATACAAGGTAAAAAATTAAAATTCATATCAGAAATAGTCCAGTTCTTTAGTGCCCATTCACATTAAAGGAAAATCATCTGAATTGATTGAATTTTGTGGGACAGGCCCATTATCCTCCCATGGAAAGCACATGCATGCTCGGCTGAATCAGGCATACATGAGTATAGGAGCAGTGAGGGAGAGAAGAGAGGAAGGGAGAAGACGGTGATTGGTGAGTATTTTAATCTGCCTACATCACATAGATATTTAGGATGGATTAGGGAATCGTTAGCTTGGAGCGCTTCTTTCTCCAATAAGTTTTATTGATTTTTATAAACAAAGAAAAATATACAAACAATGAACAGAGAACGCAAAAGTGTAGACAAATTATAGATGAAAGTTACCATAAAAGTGAGTGATGAAAATGTTCAGAATGTGAAAAAGTGGAAATAATAGGAGTGGTACAGATGCGGAGACGGTTGGGACTGCTTGCCTCCCATCTAGACAGATTTTGATAAGGCATATGGGGCTCTATTACCCTAATCGAGATCTCAAGTAGGGGAATGACACATTTGCTCTCACCCAGGTTCACCTGTCATGCCAGGTGTTGGTGTAACACAGAGGGAAAAGGGAAAGGGAGCCCAGACACTAGGGAAAGGGGGAAGTGGAGACCTTATAGTCTGGTCTAGCATCAGCCTTTCTCAACTACCATCCCTTTAATGCATCTTCAGCAATCGCCGCACTCGTGCCTTGCCCTACTTTCCCTGGCGTATGGCTATGGCTAGGGATGGAAGGAGATGAGCATTAGTCAACCTCCACTAAGCACTATAGACAACAAGGGAAGACAAAACAGGAGGAAATTGCTTGGCTTTAGATGACTCCAAATATGCACACGGCCTCAAACTCCAGAGAGGACAAAGAACTGCTCCTGCTAAGCCTCACAAGTAGAAATGAATATAGCCAGCGACTCCCTCTCAGACACACCTGGTATATATAAACCCAGGCCAGAGAGATAATTAGCAAGAGAGAAGTAGCCCCTCGGTTCTAAAGACAGCCTCTTATTTAAGAAGCTGTCTGCAATGCCAAACGTAGAGATCTCCTGCAACCCACTGCAGGGCTACTGTCTGTCACCTCTGACACACCCGTGACATCACCAGAGGGAAACAGTAGATAACATAATTGGGAGAATAGGGGAACAGGAGGTAGGTTTGATGTATTCAGACTGAAGAGTCCACCTGGCGAAACCAAATTTAGCAAAAACATTTTCAAACTGCATCCATCTGTGAGATTAATTTGATAAGGATTGGATTACTGCTACGCAAGAGCTAGGTGTGAGAACCTGTCCAGTTCAGATTTATGTGAATGATAAGAATGGTAGAAATGTTTCTTAAAGGGAACTGTCACCCCCTGCGAGATTTGAGACCTCTAATATGGGCATGCAATCTATTCATACCTGTATGGCCCATAGTAGAGTTCTGAATGCAGAGAAATGTAGTATTATAAAATCTGTTTTCACATGCTTGGCGTCCCCCGGAAGGGAAGAAATCCCCGCGTATATCTTTAGTTAGCCCAGAAATCCCCGCCTATCTGCTTATTTAGCATGTTCCCCCATCCCCTGCGCGTCACAGGGCCCTGTGACGTGCACTGGTGTAACTCATTTCCCGCGCATGCACAATGCGATGCTCACATCAGGAGCATTTTGTATCTCCCGGCCCCGTTTGTCTCTGCACTATTCCATAGTGTTCTAAATATGGACACACAGACCAAATACTGATGTCACACTGATCCAAAATGCTGATGACACTGGAACTATTATTGTCCACTTAAACGTTTAAACATGGACTTGTGAATGAAAAATATCAGATAATATAGCTGAGAGTTTCTCATTAATCATATACCAAGAGATCTGTCCTTTTCACTTCCTAGAAATCAGGTACTGGTTTTCTCCAGGCTAAGGCATCTGTGTTGGTTAGTGATGAGCGAGCATACTCGCAAGTACTCGGTACTCGCCTGAGCATCTCAGTACTCGAGATGCTCGAAGCTCGCCGAGTACTTCCGGGATGCTCGGGCAGATGCTGGGGTCCCCTCCCTGCATGTTTGGCGCTCTTTAGAGCGCCATTCAACATGCAGGAATTGTCTGCCACACACTGCAATGCTGCAGCCATGTTAGTTGTGGCATTACAGTGATTGGCTGGCCGCACAGCATCATCAGGTCTATACCAGACCTAGCGCCGCCGTGCTCATCAGTCTACTCTGCAATCAGACAGTGTAGGGAGAGGTGCTGCTGAGCTAGGGAGAGATTTGGCTGTTTATTAGTTAGTGTAGGTATTCCACAAGATTCTCTACACATATTCATCTCAACTAACAGTCCTTCTGAGGACTAATCCAGCTGCAGAGATACCAGTGCTAGGCAGGCAGGCAGGGTATATAGCAGACTGCAGTGCATATAGCAAGAGGATCCATTTCATTTCTGTCTGCTGGTGCTTTTACAGATATTATATTTGTAGAAATAGCCCCATGTATCAGGGGCCAGGAATAATTTTTTTTTATCTTTATCTGATTGTTTGCTTAAGGCTGTGTGCCCACGATGCGTTTTTTAAGTGTTTCCGCGGGGCAAAAATGCTGCAGAAATACTTAAAAAACACATGGTAGAAGGCCTGCCATGTTGCCTAATGATAATCTGCATGTGCACATGCTGCGGAAATTTCTGCTGCGGAAAAACTGCAGCACTACCAATTATTTTGCGGAAGCGCTGCGTTTTCGCTGCCATTGACTTGCATTGGAACGCTTGGATTCCGCATCACTGGATCTGTACATGCGGAATCCAAGCATTTCAATGTGCGGATGGTACCCGGGTCTGGATGAGAGGAGACTCTCCTCCGGACCCGGGTACCATGGAAACTGTAAAAAAAAGAATAAAATAAAAAATAAATATGATACTTACCTTCTGATGGCCCCCGGTGTGCTTGTCTTCGCTTGCCGGCAGATCGCGGTGGACGGAAGGACCTGCGCTGACGTCATTTAGTGTACCGCGAGCTGCCGGCAAGCCAGGACGGAGCGAATAAAAACTGTGGGGGCCATCAGAAGGTAAGTATGTATTTATTTTTTTATTTTTTACCATTCTTTAAGGTCACACTATATAAATCCATGACGTTTGCATGGATTTAAATAGTGTGACCAAGTTGTCAAGCACTTTCCAAGTGATGCTAAAATCGCTTGGAAAGCGCTTGTCAACCCACATGCGGAAATGCATGTGAAGAACGCTTCACATCCGCTTGTCCCTGGCAGGAAAAACGCATGTACAATCCGCATGTACAATCCGCATGCGTTTTTTCTGCCAGGGAGATGCAGAAATGCTCAGGAAAAAATCCAGAGCATTTCTGCATCGTGGGCACATAGTCTAAAAACCAATCCAGAGAACACCGTTTTTCTGCGCCATTTGCTAGTTGGCACTGCAGAATACAGCCAGGTCCTTTCCATGTTACAGCGCTAAAAATCCAGCTATTGAAAACTGTGGTTTGTCCGTCACACGGATCACATATAATTGCCCTCAACAATGCAGTTACTGGGAAAGCCAACCTAACCACGGACACGTGCACAAGTGCTTGTGGGCAGGGATGATACATCTCTCTGATGGCACACTGGGTTAAAATAGTGGAAGCCGGGACCCAGTCGGGCCTTGGGACATAACACATCCTGCCGATGCCGAGGATTGCGGGCCCTAGGTCAATCAGGATTGCCCCCACAGTCTACAGCTCCTGCACCTCATCTTCCTCAGTCTCCTCCTCCTCTTCAGCCTCCATCTCCGAAATGACCACATCAGTCACAAGCTGGAAGCACTGCAGCACTGCCTCAGCCAAGCGGCAACAGGCTGTGCTGAAGCTAATATGCTTAGGTGACAAACCGCACAATGCTGAAGAGTTGTGGACAGCTCTGAAAGAACAGGCAGATCTGTGGCTGACACCGCTGAACCTACAGTCAAGTATGGTCGTGTGTAACAATGGCAGGAACCTGGTGGCGGCTCTGAGGCGAGGAGAGCTCATATATGTACCATGCCTCGCCCATGTGCTTAACCTCGTGGTTCAGCGGTTTTTCAAAACCTACCCGGAGTTGCCGCATCTGCTTGTCAAAGTACCCCGCCTGTGTGCCCATATTAGAAAGTGAGCTACAGCTTCCGCCGCCCTAGCCGCCCTAACCATCAACAAGGCCATCGGTATTCAGTTCAGACTCCACACATAAGAAATCAGGAGTGGACATGGATGTCAGACATATGTACCATCCTGCAAAACTTTGACACCTCCAAGATGGTGAGTGGTGATGACGCCATAATAAGCGTCAACATTCCGCTTCTCTGTCTTCTCAAACACTCTCTGATAACAATCAAAGAGGATGCATTGCAGGAGGAGAATGATGAGATGGAGCAAGGAACCATACAGAGTGATTCCTCACAGCCCAGCCTCATCTCATCCCAACGTGGATTGGGTGACAATGAGGAAGAGGAGGAAGAGCAGGAGCTAGTTTCATGCACTATAGATGGTACTACCTGCACAAATGTCATACCATCTGTTCAGCATGGATGGCCTGAGGACAGGGAGGAGGAGGAGGAGAGAATGGTCAGTTGTCCTCTTGGTGAGGACACGGAAGTCTTGCCTGTTAGCAGCCTGGCACCATGGCTGAGTTTATGTTACGCTGCCTTTCCCGTGACCCTTGCATTCTCAAAATTTTGGGAGACAGTCATTACTGGTTGATGACACTTCTAGACCCACGCTACAAGGAGAACTTTCTATCTCTTATTCCTGAGGCGGACAGGTCTACAAAGATGGGGCAGTACCAAAAAGCCCTTGCTACGGAACTATTAAAAAAATTCCCATCTGAAAACGATGGTGGCAGAGGTCACTGTTCGTTGGACAACCAAGAAGTACAGGCGAGAGGGACACAAATCCAATCCAGCAGAGGCAGGGGAACACTGTCAAAGTTCTGGGAGAGTTTTCTCAGCCCCTCCCATCGCACAGGCCCTGAGACATGGGATACTCTCACAAGGAGTGCAAAGTTTGGGAAGATGCTGAGGGAGTACCTTGCCGACCATACCAACATCCTCCGTGATTCCTCTGTGCCTTATAATTATTGGACCAGACAATGTGAACTGAGGTCTAAGATGGCAGACATACAAGAAACAGAGGCATGTTCACACTAGCAAAAAAGAAGCAAGACAAAAATATATCTCATACCCTACCATAATTATATATAAATGTAAAGCAAAGTTGCATAATAAATATAGGGTACTTAGTGAACTATTTTTGATCAAAAAAAGTATACAAGCCGTCCCACCAGCGGCAAGGTGACCCTAAATTGGGACGGTACCTATACTGCCTATATTAAAAACCTTACTGTATATCAAAGTTGAAGTAATGCATATAAAAGGGTAGACAAATAGTACCGGGTCCCAACTCCAGACCACCTAGGCCCGTGGTAAGCTACATATATACCAATCAGCTCAACAAAGGGCATGCCACATCCTTAAATTGCACAGAATGCAAACAAGTCAAAAAACCAGACAATGTGAACTGAGGTCTAAGATGGCAGACATACAAGAAACAGAGGCATGTTCACACTAGCAAAAAAGAAGCAAGACAAAAATATATCTCATACCCTACCATAATTATATATAAATGTAAAGCAAAGTTGCATAATAAATATAGGGTACTTAGTGAACTATTTTTGATCAAAAAAAGTATACAAGCCGTCCCACCAGCGGCAAGGTGACCCTAAATTGGGACGGTACCTATACTGCCTATATTAAAAACCTTACTGTATATCAAAGTTGAAGTAATGCATATAAAAGGGTAGACAAATAGGACCGGGTCCCAACTCCAGACCACCTAGGCCCGTGGTAAGCTACATATATACCAATCAGCTCAACAAAGGGCATGCCACACCCTTAAATTGCACAGAATGCAAACAAGTCAAAAAACCAGACAATGTGAACTGAGGTCTAAGATGGCAGACATACAAGAAACAGAGGCATGTTCACACTAGCAAAAAAGAAGCAAGACAAAAATATATCTCATACCCTACCATAATTATATATAAATGTAAAGCAAAGTTGCATAATAAATATAGGGTACTTAGTGAACTATTTTTGATCAAAAAAAGTATACAAGCCGTCCCACCAGCGGCAAGGTGACCCTAAATTGGGACGGTACCTATACTGCCTATATTAAAAACCTTACTGTATATCAAAGTTGAAGTAATACTTATTATGCAACTTTGCTTTACATTTATATATAATTATGGTAGGGTATGAGATATATTTTTGTCTTGCTTCTTTTTTGCTAGTGTGAACATGCCTCTGTTTCTTGTATGTCTGCCATCTTAGACCTCAGTTCACATTGTCTGGTTTTTTGACTTGTTTGCATTCTGTGCAATTTAAGGGTGTGGCATGCCCTTTGTTGAGCTGATTGGTATATATGTAGCTTACCACGGGCCTAGGTGGTCTGGAGTTGGGACCCGGTCCTATTTGTCTACCCTTTTATATGCATTACTTCAACTTTGATATACAGTAAGGTTTTTAATATAGGCAGTATAGGTACCGTCCCAATTTAGGGTCACCTTGCCGCTGGTGGGACGGCTTGTATACTTTTTTTGATCAAAAATAGTTCACTAAGTACCCTATATTTATTATGCAACTTTGCTTTACATTTATATATAATTATGGTAGGGTATGAGATATATTTTTGTCTTGCTTCTTTTTTGCTAGTGTGAACATGCCTCTGTTTCTTGTATGTCTGCCATCTTAGACCTCAGTTCACATTGTCTGGTTTTTTGACTTGTTTGCATTCTGTGCAATTTAAGGGTGTGGCATGCCCTTTGTTGAGCTGATTGGTATATATGTAGCTTACCACGGGCCTAGGTGGTCTGGAGTTGGGACCCGGTCCTATTTGTCTACCCTTTTATATGCATTACTTCAACTTTGATATACAGTAAGGTTTTTAATATAGGCAGTATAGGTACCGTCCCAATTTAGGGTCACCTTGCCGCTGGTGGGACGGCTTGTATACTTTTTTTGATCAAAAATAGTTCACTAAGTACCCTATATTTATTATGCAACTTTGCTTTACATTTATATATAATTATGGTAGGGTATGAGATATATTATTGTCTTGCTTCTTTTTTGCTTATAATTATTGGGTATCCAAGCTGGAGACGTGGAATGTACTGACTCTCTACACCTTGGAGGTCCTGGCCTGCCCTGCCGCTAGCGTTTTGTCAGGGCTGGATTGGGCCAGACTTCTCAACACCACTGAATGATAGCAGTGTAACATAAACTCAAATCCAGTTTCTTTTTTGTGAGGTGTATTCCCGTGCACCTTTTCACACCCAGACATGGGTATATGCTTCCTGATTTTGGCTATTTGCTCTTGTCCTCCTCCTTCTCCTCATCCTCATCCTCCACCACCATATCACCAGGGTGACGTGGTCTGTGATGCAACACCCACATATTTTTTTTTTAAGGGTGTTTATGATGCCCGTAAAAAATTTTTTTTATACAGTATGTTCATCTATACCCCCAGGGGTAAATGTTTGTCAGCCCATACTCTTAGTGCATGGGCGTTACATGTATAGGAGACCAGCTCCTTTCTAATGGTAAACATTTTTTTATGAGGTCCTCCTCCACGTCTTTTCCAAGGTGCATTGGAATGCCTCCCAATTTTTGGCAGCCCTTGCATTCATTGCATAGGTCAACACTATGGGAGACCCACTTCCTAATAATGGGAACATTTTTTCATGAGGTCCTTTGTCTCTTCCAAGGGGCATTGGAGTGCCTCCCAATTTTTGTCAGGCCTTGCATTCACTGCATATGCCAACTCTATGGGAGACCCACTTCCTAATAATGGGAACATTTTTTCATGAGGCCCTCTACGTCATTTCCAGGGGGCATTGGAGTGCCTCCAAATTTTTGGCAGCCCTTGCATTCACTGCATAGGCCAACACTATGGGAGTCCCACTTACTAATAATGGGAACATTGTTTTCAGGAAGCCACCTGACCTCCTCATCTCTTCCAAGGGGCATTGGAGTGCCTCCAAATTTTTGGCATCCCTTGCATTCACTTCATAGGCAAACACAATGGGAGACCCACTTCTTAATAATGGGAACATTTTTTTTCTGGAGGCCCTCCTCTACGTCTCTTCCCAGGGGCATTGGAGTAGGTCCAAATTTTTGGCAGCCCTTGCATTCACTTCATAGGCCAACACTATGGGAGTCCCACTTATTAATAATGGGAACATTGTTTTCAGGAAGCCATCTGACCTCCACATCTCTTCCAATGGGGCATTGGAGTGCCTCCATATTTTTTGCCATCCCTTGCATTCATTTCATAGGCAAACACAAAGGGAGACCCACTTCTTAATAATGGGAACATTTTTTTTCTGGAGGACCTCCTCTACGTCTCTTCCCAGGGGCATTGGAGTAGGTCCAAATTTTTGGCAGCCCTTGCATTTACTGCATACGCAATAAGAGTATAGGAGACCGACTCTTTAGTAATGGGAACAGCAAAGCATAGCCAGCTGCTGGCCCTTTAAGAATAGTAAAGGCCGCCTGTTGGCCCTATAAAATAGGCTTTGTGAGTTTCAGAGTCCCTCCTTCATAAATGAAACAGGATGTGTCTGATCATGTCTCACACACCACATGGCCAGATAAGGTTGTAAAATGTTAAAATGACATTGCCTGGTGAATGCATTTGTCACGGTTGAAAGCAATGCAAAAGTGCAAAAATGCATCAAAAACGCTACGTGTGAACATAGCCCAAGGTGTGGAGGAGTATTTTTGTTTTTGGTTATGTATTTTGCCTTATATACAAGTCATTACCCTGGAAAGGGTGTTCCTTTACATATTTCCCAGGAAAATCCATTTTGGTTTCATTTTTGTATGTTTTATTGTGAGTCCGTAAAAGTGGCGTAATACCTCTGACAACATTGTTCACAGCAGTCACCTGGGAGTCAGAAATGCTTCCAGGGGTCTTCCCCGTGCTGTTCCCATGTCATTTGAGCACTGTTCCCGTCGATTTGGGCAATTTTTAAGCCCTGTGCAGACCGCCGGGGGGAGCCACCTGAATAATGATTGAGATTCCCATAGACATACAGTGCTGGCCAAAAGTATTGGCACCCCTGCAATTCTGTCAGATAATACTCAGTTTCTTCCTGAAAATGATTGCAATCACAAATTCTTTGGTATTATTCTCTTCATTTAATTTGTCTTCAATGAAAAATACACAAAAAGAATTGTCCTAAAGCCAAATTGGATATAATTCCACACCAAACCTAAAAAAGGGGGTGGACAAAAGTATTGGTACTGTTTGAAAAATCATGTGATACTTCTCTAATTCATGCAATTAACAGCACCTGTAACTTACCTGTGGCACCTAACAGGTGTTGGCAATAACTAAATCACACTTGCAGCCAGTTAACATGGATTAAAGTTGACTCAACCTCTGTCCTGTGTCCTTGTGTGTACCACATTGAGCATGGAGAAAAGAAAGAAGACCAAGGAATTGTCTGATGACTTGAGAAACCAAATTGTGAGGAAGCATGAGCAATCTCAAGGCTACAAGTCCATCTCCAAAGACGTGAATGTTCCTGTGTCTTCCGTGCGCAGTGTCATCAAGAAGTTTAAAGCCCATGGCACTGTGGCTAACCTCCCTAGATGTGGACGGAAAAGAAAAATTGACGAGAGATTTCAATGCAAGATTGTGCGGATGGTGGATAAAGAACCTCGACTAACATCCAAACAAGTTCAAGCTGCCCTGCAGTCCGAGGGTACAACAGTGTCAACCCGTACTATCCATCGGCGTCTGAATGAAAAGGGACTGTATGGTAGGATACCCAGGAAGACTCCACTTCTTACCCTGAGACATAAAAAAGCCAGGCTGGAGTTTTCCAAAACTTACCTGAGAAAGCCTAAAACGTTTTGGAAGAATGTTCTCTGGTCAGATGAGACAAAAGTAGAGCTTTTTGGCAAAAAGCATCAACATAGAGTGTACAGGAAAAAAAAGAGGCATTCAAAGAAAAGAACACGGTCCCTACAGTCAAACATGGCGGAGGTTCCCTTATGTTTTGGGGTTGACCGTGTGCATGGCATTATGAAGTCTGAAGACTACCAACAAATTTTGCAGCATAATGTAGGGCCCAGTGTGAGAAAGCTGGGTCTCCCTCAGAGGTCATGGGTCTTCCAGCAGGACAATGACCCAAAACACACTTCCAAAAGCACTATAAAATGGTTTTAGAGAAAGCACTGGAGACTTCTAAGGTGGCCAGCAATGAGTCCAGACCTGAATCCCATAGAACACCTGTGGAGAGATCTCAAAATGGCAGTTTGGAGAAGGCACCCTTCAAATATCAGGGACCTGGAGCAGTTTGCCAAAGAAGAATGGTCTACAATTCCAGCAGAGCATTGTAAGAAACTCATTGATGGTTACCGGATGCGGTTGTTCGCAGTTATTTTGGCTAAAGGTTGTGCAACCAAGTATTAGGCTGAGGGTGCCAATACTTTTGTCCGGCCCTTTTTTGGAGTTTTGTGTGAAATGATCAATGATTTGATTTTTGCTTCATTCTCTTTTGTGTTTTTTCCTTGCAAGCAAATTAAATGAAGATAATAATACCAAAGAATTTGTGATTGCAATCATTTTCAGGAAGAAACTGAGTATTATCTGACAGAATTGCAGGGGTGCCAATACTTTTGGCCAGCACTGTACATTGGTCTCGTTGCTCGGGTTGAGCACCCGAGTATTCCAATGTGCTCGACCCGAGCAACGAGCACCCGAGCATTTTAGTGCTCGCCCATCACTAGTGTTGATGTGTTGATGGACATGGGGGACATGGGAGACATAACTGGACAGCTATCTAAGGTGTATAGGCACAAGGCAGTTTAGGAGTTAAGGATAAAGATGTTACAAGATATTACATGAAATGTTACATTTTTTGCTGATCACTAATGGTTCACATAAACCTAAAATCTTCAGTCTTAACTTTTTCTTAAGACATTATTGTAAAGTCTATGAGAAGATATGATGGGTTCAAAGAACTGGAAATTTAACAAATGCAGAAGACAATTTTTGAGATGGGGATGGATAAATAAATAACATATCACCAACTATAAGAAGAGATCCTACTTTTTGGGGGTCGTGTTTTACTATAATTAATTTCCTATTGCATCTGGAATGGAAGTTGTGCCTTGATTTTGTCAGAGATAATCTGGGGAGGCAAAACCATGGGGGGTCACACAAACCTCCACTTTTGGTACCCTGACTGCTGTTAGGTGCTGTGATGAAATCCTTGGAGCCATTGTCAGACAATACACCGGTGCAGTGGTCCTGGGTTTCTCCTGGTACAGGACAATATCCATCCTCATGTGATCAGGCTGTGGAGACAGTTTCTGGATGAGGAAGACATTTATGCCTTTGACTGGTCCTCATGTTTCCCAGACCTGAATCCTTTTGAGAACCGGTGGTTTGTTCTGTATCAGGCATCCAACAAAGTCAAGTAACATTACAAACTATGCAGGAGCTCACCGATGCCCTGATAACCCAGAATACCGCCCATTGTCTCATCAGGAGCATGCCCGACATTGTCAGGAGTGCTACAGGCACGTGGGGTCATACTTTTATTTTTCAAGTCACTGTAAATACTTCTATCCCATCATTTGTTATTATTCTCGAAGTCAAAAGATATAAGCAGAGAATGGGAAGATAAACAGCAAAACAAATAATTATTAAAACAAATCCAATGGAAATATTTATTTTTTATTTATTTACTTTTTAGTTCTTCAAACTCGAATTGTCTTCTTTCTTTTCTCACTTTATGCAGAGAAGTTTTGCTACAAGAAGCAGACGTTCCACGGGTAAGTCCTTACTGATACACTGCTGTTACAATGCCTTATACCAATGTTCCCAGCCGGCAGCTCTCTGCTGGCGTCAGAACTGCAACTCCTAGAATGGCATAAATAGCCATAGATAGGGCAAAACTGCCCGACACATCTGACGCGCCCCTGGGCCTGTGTCGCGCTGCATTGCGCACGCGGGAGCTTACCCGGAGCCGGATCTCTTGAGGGTTGTAGTCTCGTGGCGGTGACCCGGTCCGTGCCCAGGGAGTCAAACTGAGCGGCGATGTAACAGCGGTAGATGTAGGACGACTACGCCACCCGTTGAATGCAGCTATGGAGCTGCCGCTGCAGGACAGTCCGCTGAGGCCGGTGGATGGGTGGTGCAGCGTAGATGGTATAACCCCCAACGGGAGGGGTATGGCCTCAGGGCAGCAGATGTGGATGATGGGGGTAGCAGGAACCACTCAGAGACGGTGCGGTGTAATTCAGGGTCTTTACTGGTAACAACGATAGACCCTCCCGGAGTACTTGCTAGTGAACGGGGCCTGGTCAGTCCTTGAGCAGATGGGATCTCCCCTGGCCAGGCGGAGTTGTAGGCCTCCCAAACTGACTGTACTCTTCTGGCTACCTTGCTAGAAGCGGATATAAGTAGCCCACGTCCCTGAGTGTACCGTGTGGTGCTCACCCGTATGGCCGGTGACTCGGGGCCTTCTAATGGCTTCCGCTCCACGATGGCGGTGCTGGTCCCACGCGTGTGACCGTGCCTTCGGGTTTCTGGGCCTGAGGACCTGAAATCCCCTGCCGGTCGGCTTCTGCTGCTGGGTAAGAGTTAGTCCCCACAGCCTCGGACGCCGGGTCCGGTAAGAAAGCTTCTCAGTCAGGGCGAGCTCTGCAGCTGCCAGCCCCTGACTCGTAGTAGTATTGCTTCTGCTGTTTCTTGTCTCTACTCTCCTTGACTACTAACCCTGCTTCAGCCCCGGGTTTATATAGGGGAAGTTCTTCCCCTCCCAAGACTGGGCAGGAGGTGTGGCATGCACAGGATCCCTGACCAAAGGACCTCCCACCTGCTCTCAGAAATAACATTACATTACTGTGGAAACCAGACCCCTGGGGTGCCACATTCCCCCCTAGTGAAATTTAGTACTCCGGGACTAAACATATTTTAGAAAAACATAACAAGATATAACAATACAATAAAGAAACACATAAAGGTGGTCACGGCATGTCCGTAACCGGGTGCAGTTTTTGAAGAAACAAAGGTGTCCATTTCACCAAAACAGGGAGACGTAACCAGGTAGGGGTCTGTCCTACCCAGAGTCTTTAACAGTCTCTAGTCCATCCTGGGTTACGCTCCAACTAATTGTACAAGGATTCCCGGTAGATCCACCAAGGATTCCTAAAAATAACTAGAAACACAAAATTATACACAAGCAACAATACACAGGTAAACATAAATAAAACAATTTATACACTTTAAATCCTCCAGCGTGCGGGTAACTGGCCTCTAGTGGCCCTAGTGGACCTACGGAGCTGACTGTCTGGCCCTGAACTACAGGGTGTAGGAGCTGTCAAGGGTAAACTGGGCAGCTGTCTACCGGCTCTTTGTCTCACTAGGGGTACGGCAGGCTCACTATAAGCAGAGGGTTGATCCTCCTGTTCTGCTTGTGTGGAGTCTTCTGCCTCCTGGACCGGCTGTTCTTCCAGCTCTACCTGTTGCTCCGTAGGTGCTTGGGATGCTGGTTGGAGGAAGGTGAGTACGGGTACCACAACTGCACCATTGACTTGAGTCCAAGACCGAGGGAAGTCCCCGAGCACAGTACTAACCATATCTTCCCTTTCCTCTACGGGTCGATGGTCTTCTTGTTCCTCTTCAGGGTTCCTCAGTTGTTCGGGACACTTCTTCAGGTGGTCCCGGGATACAATGGCTGTGGTTTCCCCTCCGTCTTTACTGATGGTACAAACCTTCGGGTTCTCGTGGCTTGAGGGCAGTACGGTGTACGGGTCCTTCTCCCACTGGTCGTCCAACTTGTGGAGCCGTCTCTTCCTCTTCAAGACCTGCTCTCCGGGTACCAGGGGAACAGCGGGAGCATACTGGTTGTAAGTTTTCTCTTGTCTTTCCCTAGCCTGACAGAGACTTCGCTCCACGCTCTCCTGTACTCTCCGGTACTGCTGCTGCCTCTCTGTGTCCCAGTCTGTTTCTGGTGAAGTGTCCTCAGGTGTCAGGACTCCCATTTCCAGGTCAACAGGTAACTTACCAGGTCTTGCCCTCATTAGGTAAGCCGGGGTACAGTTGGTGGAACCTACCGGGATGTGGTTGTATAGGTCCACCAGATCGGGCAACTTCTCAGGCCACAGACTGCGTTCTTCCAGGGGCAGCGTTTTTAGAAGATCCATTACCACCTGGTTAATTTTCTCACAAAGTCCATTAGTTTGCGGATGGTAGGGTGTCGTCCTTATCTTCCGGCAGCCATACAGATTGCAGAATTCCTGGAAGACCTCCGCTTCAAAGGCAGGTCCCTGGTCTGTCAGCACTTGGTCCGGGTACCCGTGTGGACGGCAAAAGTGCTGCTGGAAGACTCTAGCTGCTGTTTGAGCCGTTAAGTCCTTGACGGGGACGACAACCAGAAACCGGGAGTAATGATCCACGATGGTTAACGCGTAGACGTAGCCACTTCTGCTTGGGGTCAGTTTTACATGATCCAAGGCTACCAGTTCCAACGGTTGCCGGGTGACGATGGACTGCAGGGGAGTCTTCTGGCTGGCACGGTTCTTCCTTCTCAGGTTGCACGGGCCACAGTCTCTGCACCACTTCTCGATGGTTCCCCTCATGCCTACCCAGTGGAACCGCTCGCGCAGCAGGAACTCCAGCTTCTTCCACCCGAAGTGTTCAGCTCCGTCGTGGTATGCCTCCATCACCATGGCTGCGTCTCTTCGTGGCACCACTATTTGCCAGAGTAATTCATGCGTCCGGGAGTTAACCATTCTGCGGCACAACTTCCCTTTGTAAAGGAACAGTCGACTCTTCTCTGCCCATAGTTGTTTGGCTTCCTCCGGAGCGTCTGGTTCAAGGCGAGCCTCCGGCCGAGTCAGCATCTCCTTCACCAGTCGGACGGCAGGGTCGCTGTCTTGCGTTTCCGCCCAGTTGTAGTGGGATAAGGGGTTCAACGTAGCAGCCTGCTTACTCCTTACCCGGTGGGAATACTGGATAGTCCCATGATGGTGGAACGCAGGGAGTTCAACTTCTTCCAGTCCCTCCGGATCTTCTCCTCCGTCCGGCAGGTTGGGCATCCTGGACAGGGCGTCCGCGTTGGTATTGGAGCGTCCTGCCCGGTATTTGATTGTGAACTCGTAGTTGGACAGACGGGCCATCCACCTCTGCTCCAGGGCACCGAGTCTTGCCGTGTCCAGGTGTGTCAACGGGTTGTTATCCGTGTACACGGTGAACCGGGAAGAAGCGAGGTAATGCTTAAAGCGCTCGGTGACTGCCCATACTACGGCCAGGAACTCTAGCTTAAATGAGCTGTAATTCTCGGGGTTCCTTTCGGTGGGTCGCAGTTTTCGGCTGGCGTAGGCGATTACTCGTTCCTTCCCCTGCTGGATCTGGGACAGTACGGCTCCTAGCCCGATGTTACTGGCGTCGGTGTAGAGGATAAAGGGCTGGCTATAATCCGGGTACGCCAGGATTTCGTCCCCCGTGAGGGCCATCTTCAGCTGGCGGAAGGACTCTTCTTCCAGCTCCTCCCATTTGAAGGGCGGCTTCTGGTTCTTGGCCTTCCGGGACTGGCCTATCAGGAGGTCCTGCATAGGTGCTGCCTTTTTGGTGAAACCTTCGGTAGTAGCCTACCAACCCGAGGAACTGCCGCACTTCTTTTACGCTGGAGGGGCTTGGCCATTCCTTAATTGCGGTGATCTTATCAGGGTCGGGAGCCACTCCGTCAGCGCTCACCACGTGTCCCAGGTACTGCACCTTTGGTTTCAGGAGGTGACACTTGGAGGGTTTCACCTTTAGGCAGTAACTTGCCAGAGCTTCGAACACTTCCGCCAGGTGTTTCAGGTGGTCCTCATACGTCTTGGAATATACGATGACATCGTCCAGGTACAACAGGACCGTCTCGAAGTTTCTGTGGCCCAGACAACACTCCATTAGTCGTTGGAAGGTTCCCGGTGCGTTGCAGAGTCCGAACGGCATGCAGGTGAACTCGCTAAGTCCCATCGGGGTGGTGAATGCGGTCTTCTCCCGGTCCGCCTCTGCTACAGGAACCTGCCAGTACCCGCTAGTGAGATCCAAGGTAGAGAAGAAGTTAGCAGATCTTAAAGCAGCCAATGACTCCTCTATCCTTGGTAAGGGGTACGCATCCTTTTGTGTGATACGATTGATTTTCCGGTAATCTACACACATCCTCATGGTGTTGTCTTTCTTTCGGACTAAGACTAGTGGAGCTGCCCAGGGGCTACAGCTATCCCTGATCACCCCAGCCTCCTTCATGTCTCTAAGCATCCCCTTGGCGTGTTGGTAGTGGGCAGGGGGTACGGGTCGATACCTCTCTTTTATAGGAGGATGGTCTCCCGTGGGGATGTGGTGTTCTACCCCCTTGACTCGCCCGAAGTCTAACGGGTGTTTACTGAACACTCTCTCGTACTCCTGAACCACCCGATAGACTCCTTGTTTCTGGTGTGCGGGAGTGGAGTCAGTACCCAGATGTAGTTGCTGACACCAGTCCTCCATGTTTTTCTTAGAGCCGTTACCTTCCTCCGGGTGAGATGGAGGCAAGGGTTCCACAGATTGTATAGCATTTTGGTTAATGGTATATAATTTGGCTAGCGTGGCATACCGGGGCAGGTACACTTCCCTCTCCCCGATATTTATTATGCGAACGGGCACCCTCCCATGGCGTACATCAACCACCCCCCGTGCTGTCAAAATGGTGGGCCTACTGTCCGAGTAAACTGGTTCTACCATTGCCTGGTAATCTCTACCTCTCAGACCAATAGCTGCCCGGCACCAAATCATCATTTCACTTTTTGGGGGCATGGCAATAGGAAAAGGGTCACACATTCTTACGCTACCAATCTCACCGCCGGAGAGTTCCACCTGTTGCCGTCGCATCAGTGCCCGGATCTCTTTCTGGAGCACCCGCTGCTCGCCGGAGCTGGCGTTCTTGGCAACCTGCTGTAAAAGGAAAATCACCTCTGCAAGACAATTTTCAATTACATTAGTTCCTAGAGTTATTTTTGGGTGACTCTCATGTTTGTCAATATCTACAATGATCAGTCCCTGTGCTGCCAGTTCGACTCTACCGATTTTGATGGTCACCTCTTTAAATCCGATCTGTGGCACGGGCTGGCCATTGCTGGCGATGATACTCAAGTCGTCGTCAGGGTAGCGGGTAATATCCGAGTCATTCCAGTACTGCTTAAAGAGCACGTACGGGATGGTGGTGACCTGTGACCCGGTGTCCAGTAGGGCACTCATGGGAATGCCATCCAGTACCACAGGCAAGACTGGACGTCCTCCCACATATCTGTCGTGCCAGTTCGATGGGCCTGGTGATCTTTTTCCTGGGGGTTGGCCCTCTACCCCAGGTTGTGCCCGTTTAAAGAACAGTACCTTGCCATATGTCCAGGTTGATTGCAGCGGCGGCAGATGGGTCGTCCGTCCTCGCTGTATCGGTCACTGGGTCTTCCTCTGGCCGGTGGGGTCCTCCTTGGTCGACGCCACGGGATGTCCTCCGGTCCGGATGCCAGCTGGATCTTCCCTGGGGTGGAAGCCTGTAAAGACTGCACAGTTCGGGTTAGCGCAGCAACGCTCTTAGCTAGCTCTTGGACCTGATGGTGTAGGTCTGGAGCCGGGTCATTGTCCAAAGCCTGCGCATCAGCTCCCACAGGCCCTGCCGACAAGGGCGCCGCCTCCTGGTGGTAAGTGATAGCAGGGCGCTTGTGGGTCACAATGCCACCCGGTGCCGGTTCTCGGAGCACCCGGATGGCTCTGTCCTTGAACTGTGCAAAGCCCAGATGGGGATCCTGTAAGGCCATCGCCCGCAACTGGGTTCGGTGGGCATTACAATATAGTCCCTCTATAAATTGTTCGGTCAACAGCCTGTCCTCGTTTCCCACTCCATCAGGGTCGGTCTGCTTAATGGCCCTCAGGGCCTCTTGTAGGTTTAGTGCATAGTCCCTTATACTCTCATGCGCTCGCTGCTTGCACCCGTAGAATCTAAGCTTAATCTCGGCTGAGGTGCGGGTATCAAAGGTATCCTTCAGCCGGGTTAGTATCCCTGCGACAGTCTTCCTCCCAGGTGGCCAGGATTTTACTTCCCTTTTGGCTGCCCCGGTTAGTTGGGCCACCAGGATGCTCACTTTTTGCTCTTCTGTGAGGGGGTACACCTGGAAGAGGCTATCCAGCTTTTCTCTAAAGTCATGCAGGGTATGTGACTCCCCTGAGTACTGGGGTAGCCAAGCTGCTCCCGGGATATAGGGCATGGTGAAGGGCATAACTGCAGCAGCGGTAGCGCTGGCGGGGGTTGAGGCAGTGAAGCTCTCCTCCGTATCCGACATCTTCCTCCCCCCTAGTGGACCGTGGCCTACCTTGCGATGATCCTCTTCCGTAGGCCGCGGCTCCGCAGTGGATCGTCAGGGTTGAGGACCTTCCGTCGCGCTCCTGTGACGTCGGCGTCTGCTGGGCTCCTTCCAGGACCTTACGCAACGTCCGGACGTGAGGCGGGGCTTCAGTTCTCGCGCGTTTTCGGAGTCCACGCCCCTCTTCTTCCCGCGCGGCGTCCTCAAGATGGCGTCCAATGGCGGGAAAACTCCACGGATGGCGGGAAGAAGGCCGAAGATGGCGCCGGATGGCGGGAAAACTCCACCGATGGCGGGAAGAAAGCGGAAGATGGCGCCGGATGGCGGGAATCTTCACCACGGGTAAGTTTTCACAGTCTTTTTCAGGCACGCAGTACCCGGTGGTTGCGGGCACGAGATCCTGCCGACTACGCCAAAATTGACGCGCCCCTGGGCCTGTGTCGCGCTGCGTTGCGCACGCGGGAGCTTACCCGGAGCCGGATCTCTTGAGGGTTGTAGTCTCGTGGCGGTGACCCGGTCCGTGCCCAGGGAGTCAAACTGAGCGGCGATGTAACAGCGGTAGATGTAGGACGACTACGCCACCCGTTGAATGCAGCTATGGAGCTGCCGCTGCAGGACAGTCCGCTGAGGCCGGTGGATGGATGGTGCAGCGTAGATGGTATAACCCCCAACGGGAGGGGTATGGCCTCAGGGCAGCAGATGTGGATGATGGGGGTAGCAGGAACCACTCAGAGACGGTGCGGTGTAATTCAGGGTCTTTACTGGTAACAACGATAGACCCTCCCGGAGTACTTGCTAGTGAACGGGGCCTGGTCAGTCCTTGAGCAGATGGGATCTCCCCTGGCCAGGCGGAGTTGTAGGCCTCCCAAACTGACTGTACTCTTCTGGCTACCTTGCTAGAAGCAGATATAAGTAGCCCACGTCCCTGAGTGTACCGTGTGGTGCTCACCCGTATGGCCGGTGACTCGGGGCCTTCTAATGGCTTCCGCTCCACGATGGCGGTGCTGGTCCCACGCGTGTGACCGTGCCTTCGGGTTTCTGGGCCTGAGGACCTGAAATCCCCTGCCGGTCGGCTTCTGCTGCTGGGTAAGAGTTAGTCCCCACAGCCTCGGACGCCGGGTCCGGTAAGAAAGCTTCTCAGTCAGGGCGAGCTCTGCAGCTGCCAGCCCCTGACTCGTAGTAGTATTGCTTCTGCTGTTTCTTGTCTCTACTCTCCTTGACTACTAACCCTGCTTCAGCCCCGGGTTTATATAGGGGAAGTTCTTCCCCTCCCAAGACTGGGCAGGAGGTGTGGCATGCACAGGATCCCTGACCAAAGGACCTCCCACCTGCTCTCAGACATAACATTACATTACTGAGGAAACCAGACCCCTGGGGTGCCACACATCCACTGGTAAAACTCCAGAATAGTAATCTACAGGACTGACCGGAATGAAACAAGGATACTGATAGATGATGATGAATGGGTGAAGCTGCAGAAGAGACGATGTAGGACCGGGCGTTGCTCTGCCCGCTGTCAAGTTCTTCAAAAGTTGAACCATTTCGTCTCCAGATATTTTACTCCAGTTCCTGTAGTCCTTGACTGGAGTAACACTTCTGAAGGGGCACACGTAGACGCACACCACTCATCAGATATGCCAAGTTCATTAAGTGTTGTGCGCCTCTTAATGAAAAGCATTCATGAATAAGATTTGCCGATTTCTTTAAGACTGGGGCCTGAAAAAGCACTCACAAAATGATTAAAATCATTTTCCTAGTCATTTCTATGGATAGAATATTTATGCGCCTAAAGTGGCATAATTCTTGATGAATTTGCCCGTCAGGCTTCCACAAGCACAGTAGTGCCTTAGTTTTGCAACTTTTGGTGGATCCAGCCAGGAGTGGAGTAAAAATGCTAAAATTCGCAACATTTTTGTGCTACTTTGAATTGCGACCAAAATTTTGCAACGTTTCAAAGTGTTGAACACTAGAAAACTGTTGAAAACAACTTGATGAGTCGGGCCCTATATCTCCAGCAGTGGCAGTAAATAAATGGAACAATGAATGGAGTAATGAAGCTTGTGCAAAACTATATCCCTCCATTCAAATGGAAGAGAAAAAAACACAGAGGCGCTCTATGTGTGAACCAGCTTGGAGGTCCAGAAATCCAGCGTTCTGGAATTGCTCACCTGGGATACTTGTGCTGACCATGCACAACACTGCATGAAATGTGAACTGAAAACACTCAAAGCTGCGGCACCGACCTCCTGTCCCAATTGCCAGAGAAGGAAGCAAAGGATAATCCAGGAAGGAGGAAGAAATGCAGTTTCTCCAGGCGCTGCCACAAAGGATGACGAGCCAGATGGTAAGTAAGATTTTTCTATTGTTTTGTAATGGTAACAAGACTACACATTTCTGGGATGATTCAATTCAAATGGGACACTATAGAGCCCCATGTTTTAAACTGTGGAGGTCCCAGTGTGGGATACCCAGTGGTCAGCAAGTATTTACTTTTTTCGATCGAAAGGTGATAACTTGCAACCTTTGTAGCATATCTTTAAATGATTATTCTCATTTCTTCTTCAGAAGCGCGCTGCTCCCCTGTCTTCCTACGTCCTGCTCGGCAGGGCAAAGTGCGCTCCGGACTGACTGACATTTTGGAGAAGCATCATAGATGCGCAATTGGCCCAAACTTAGTTCCCATGCCGCTATATGAAGCATCGGAGGATCACAGAAGTACTCAAGCTGGTTGGATTCACTCATCTGGCCAACTTCAGAGCAGCACTTGTAAGCTCTACAGCAAAGAGCTTGTAACTGTTGCGCTTCTCGCCTTGGAGAATGACCACCGAAATGAAATGGAAAAGACAGAAATCATCTTTCCAGGTAATGCACTAATGTATGTTTTTCTTTATACTGAGCCATGTTTCCACATATTCAATATAATAAAATCTCATTCTCCCTCTATGAATGTTCATGTGCAGGAAAAAAACTGAGTAAAACTCTCTTCTTTATTAATTCCGGCATCTTTTTGACTTGCTACATATGAAAATAGTAGAAGATAAATATATAAGACTAATGCAGAAGACGACAGTCCAATGGGAACAGATATTGTGACTTTATAGAAACAAATGTGGGGCCTTTGCAGTTGTCACCAAATTGATGCAATGTATCCTTATTAATAAAACAAAGATGTCTCTGCCGGGTTCTCAAAATACTATTTATTGATTTATATAGATCTGTTTCTAACAATCCAAACAATACAATAACTGCAAATATACAGCGAGTGAAATAAGTATTGAACGTTTCACCAATGCTCTACATAAATATGTTTTGAATGGTGCTATTGACATGAAATTCTCACCAGATTTCAGTAAAGACCTCATCCAATCTACACAGGCAAAGAAATGAAACCATAAATGTCCTAAATGAAATCATGTGTAATAATGAAGAAGACACAGGGAAAATGTTTTGAACAAGCTTCCTGAAATGTATTTAATACTTCATACAAAAGCCTTTGGTGGTGATGACAGCTTTAAGACGCCTCCCGTAAGGAGAAACTAGTCGCATGCATTGCTCAGGAGTGATTTTGGCCAATTCTTCTACACAAACACTCTTCAAATCCTGAAGGTTCGGTGGGCTCCTTCTATGAATTTTGAACTTTAGTTCCTTCTATAAATTATGCAATTTTTACCAAATGTGGCAATACACCATATGTGGTTGTACACTACAGTTTGAGCACACGGCAGGGATCGGATGAGTAGAAGCGCAACTTGGGTTTTAGAATGCAGATTCTGTTTGAATAGATTGAGGGTGCCATTAGCCGATCCCCTGAGGTGTCAGATCAGCAGAAACCCCCACAAGTGACCCCATATTGGAAACTTTACTGCTTAAGGAATTCATCAAGGGGTGTAGTGAGTGTTTTGAACCTACAGATGCCTCACAGAATCTTATAACATTGGAATGTGGAAATTTCACATTTTAGTTGTTAAAATGTAATTTTTTTTATTAGCTACAAATGTGTCAGGTACATGAGGGTTAGTAGGTGAAACTGGACCCCAAAATTTATTCTGCAATTTCTCCCGAATATGGTGATGCTCTATATGTTGTCAGAAACTACTGTTTAGCCTCACGTCATGGCTGAGAAGGAAGGAGCGCTATTTGGATTTGAACCACAGATTTTGCTACAATAATTTTCGGGCAACATTTGCAGAGCCGTTAAGGTGCCAGAACAGCAGCAAACCTCCAAAAGAGACCCCATTGCAGAATTTGGACCTCTCAATGAATTCATCTACGGCTCAAGTGACTATTTTGTAACATCCACGCCATAGTTTTTTGGGGGGAGAATTGCAAATATGCCAGCTCAGTGCCCACACATTGTGCCCAGTTGGTGTTTCTGGGGAAAACCTGTAAAATGCTAAGTGCGCTCTTCCCGCTACAATAATGCCAAAAATGTAGCCTCCTACTGTAGTTTAGGCACAGTGGGGCTCAGAAGGAGGGGGTATTTGGGAGCGTATATTTCACTGTATTTTATTTGAGGGGCTGGAGCCATGTTGCTTTTCCAGAGTCTTTGTTCTACCAGTAACATGGGAACCCTCTACATTTCCAGTGACAGATGGCAGATCTGAGTGGGGGCTTGTTTTGTGCAGGAAAAGTTAGGGTTTTTTTGGTAACATTTTGGAGTACAAAATATTTTTTGATCACTTTCAGTATGGTGGGATCACATGCTTGTGTTCTACGCTGAGCATTTATAACAGGGTTACTGAGTAAATCTCACAAAAATGCGATTCAAACGATATCTCCAGAGGAACCATCCATCATAATGAGGCAGATGGAGACACTTTGGACTATGTTTGCCGTCTATTCCGGTGGTATCCATCTTTTTTGGCATGCACAAAACTGTGGTCGCCCACACTTGTGCGCTAAAAAGATGCATAAAATAATGTGACACCACTGTAACAGACACCAGAGTCCAAAGTGCCTCCATCTGCCTCTTTATAGTGAGTGGTTCCATTGGGAGTTTTGTCTGAATCGTGTCTTTTCTGAATCGCGTTTTCTCTGATTTACATAGAAACTCCAATGTAAGCGCTCAACAGAGAGCGCAGGATAAATGTGAATCAAGCCATATTCCAATTTTTGGGATGTAGAATGAACAAATAGACAGTAGTACAAGAACAGTTTTTATTTTTGCGCTGCTCATCGTGCGGTATAAATTAATCTACGGGTCAGTGCAATTACAGCGATACCAGATTTATATAGTTTTTTATGTTTTGCTGCTGTCACGCAGTAAAAATGATTGTTTATAAAAAAAATAGTTTTTTTTTTTGTCGCCATATTGTGAGAGCTATAATTTCTTTATCTTTTGACGAACAGAGCTGTATGAGGGCTTATTTTTCACAACGAGTTGAAGATTTTTTTGGTACCATTTTGGTTTACATAACAATTTTTGATTGCTTTTTACTAAGATTTTTCAGACACAGAATGAACAAAAAACAGCAATTCAGCTATTGTTTTTATACTGGACATTCTTTTGCACCGTTCACCATGCGGTAAAAGTGATAAGACTGATTTATTCTTCTGGCCTGTATGACTGTATGATTACAGTGATATCAGATTCATATGACCCCCTGATTCATTTGCTGTTTTGGGGTAACTTTGTTTCTCCTATTATCCTTTGTCCATCTCTTCTTAAGGGTATTATATAGACCTGTTTACCTATCAAAATATATTTGTTTAATTCACCTTATGGACATCTATGGCATACAGTATATGTTCCATATGCATTTCATGTTCCTTTTGATCAGGGATATTCACTCAGTATACATATTTTTGTACTGTTTGTACCTTTCTCTACGTGACCCCAGGTGTTCATGTCACTTATATTGATTGTCTATCATTATTGCTTGGGGATATTTTAGCACACTTTTTATTGTTATATTTTTTAATAATTTGTGGAATATTTATCATCCCCCATACATTTTTTGGTACACCACTGCACTTATTTTGCACGTATTCATTGTTAGTGCTTATGGCATTTATGTTCAATATTATTGCTATTATTATTGTAACAGGTTAACCCTTTTTATTATTCACTTTTTTATGTATCTCTTAGTACACTAGTGCACTTGCTCCGCACTTATTCACCCACAGTGCTTATGGTATTATGTCTAACATCATTGCTGTCATTAGTAATAGGTTATTTCATCCATCCTCTCTCTTGTAGCTTCTAATTCCATCTGACTTATATACCAGGTTCAAGCGTTTATTAGGATTACTATGTATTATGTATTACCTTTTCCACCTCCTTTACACACGATGTGATATGAGTCCTGTCCAATAGCGATCTGGGCTCCCCCATTTTTTGTACACCTAGCGGTATTTGCTAGCCGCACACTTTACTTACTTCCTTTCCTTGGGCTTGTGCGCATGCGCATTCATGGCACTCAGTGTCTTCCGGCCTTGCGCAATCGGAACAGTGTGCATGCCACGTGTGCGTTCCAAGCGCACAATCCTGAAGTCACCTTTTACATCTATGAGTTACTTAGGAACGCTTCATGTGCCGCCTTCCACCCATGGCAACAATTGGATATAAGGCTAAAAATGTTGATTAATGGCTGTATATATAAGGAACACTGTCCCCTCCCTAGTTAACACCCCTTGGAAGATGCACTGGCGAAACGGCGTTGTCGGGGGTTCATCCACATGTAGATCTGACTACTAACAGTAATTTCTAAGTGACAACTCCTTTCAAATCAGTACTACCAGGATTCAAAGCCTCCAAGCATTGCACTGTGCACTTTATGATGGGCTAGTCCCTATAATCTGTGTTTTATTTGATTCATGTTTACTGTTTTATGCCAATAGACTTCTCCATGCAAAACCTTGATTTATTAGGTTTCTTTTCTCCAGCACAATGCACCTCAGACGTGGGGTTATACAGTACAGACCAAAAGTTTGGACACACCATCTCATTTAAAGATTTTTCTGTATTTTCATAACTATGAAAATTGTACAGTCACACTGAAGGCATCAAGACTATGAATTAACACATGTGGAATTATATACTTAACTAAAAAGTGTGAAACAACTGAAAGTATGTCTTAAATTCTAGGTTCTTCAAAGTAGCCACCTTTTGCTTTGATGACTGCTTTGCAAACTCTTGGCATTCTCTTGATGAGCTTCAACCACTTAAACCACTGGTAAAGATTACACCAAGGTACATTCAGGACACAACAGACCTACTGAATAAACTAGCAGCAATAGGTCCTCTACCAGAAGGATCCATCCTGGCCACCATGGATGAGGAATCTTTGTATTCTAACATCCCACATCAGGATGGATTAAATGCCTGCAAAATCTTCATAGAAAATACAGGAATTGTTGCTGATTCTGTGGTCAAACTTACAGAATTCATCCTCACCCACAATTACATTGAATTTGATAACAACATATATCTACAGGAAACTGGTACAACGATGGGAAGTAAAATGGATCCACAGTACGCAAATCTTTTCATGGCCAAGCTTGAAAGTGACTTTTTGTCCTCATGCCCCATCAGGCCTCTGGCCTACTATCGTTTCATTGACGATATTTTAATCATCTGGACGGGGTCTGAGCAACAGCTGAAGACGTTCCATGAACACTTTAATCGATTTCATCCCACAATCAACCTAACACTCAACTACTCCTGTACTGAAATTAACTTTTTGGAGACCATCATCAAGCTACAGAACAATGAAATAGAGACATCCTTGTACAGGAAGCCAATCGACCGTCCTACATACCTTAAATTGTTTACAGACAAGCCGTCAGATACAATCGGATATGTTCCAACCCTATGGATAGAGAAAAACACCTTCATGGTCTCAGAAAGACCTTTTTGAATCAGGGCCACCATCCAAGAACAATTGAGAACCAGATTACAAGAGCCACCAGAATAGCAAGGAATCACCTCCTACATTACAAAACCAAACAAGAAAGCAACCGGGTGCCTCTAGTAGTCATCTACAATTCAAATCTGGAGGCGCTAAGGAGAGCTACACAGAAACTACAACCCTTACTACAAAAAGATGCCCGATTACAATCCATATTTCCAGACCCCCCACTTCTGTGTTTCAGGCAGCCCCCAAATCTAAGAAGCATCATTGTCAGAAGCTTTCTGTCATCTCCTCCAGCTACAGGTACCTTTCCTTGCAACCAGAAAAAATGTAAAACCTGTCCGTTTATAATGACCACAGACAAGATGATGATACCCAACTCACATCAGGACTATAAGATCCCAGGTACGTTCAGCCATATCACATCTAACGTAGTGTACTTAATTATATGTACCAAATGTCCAGCTGGGGGTCTTTATGTAGGGGAGACAGGGCAAAAACTTAGGACAAGAATGAATCATCACCACACAATAAAAGAAAAAAGAATAGATCTACCTGTAGCCAAGCATTTTTGTTTCCCTGATCATAGCATAAAAGACATGAAATTACTGGTATTAAAAGGTCATTTCAAATCTCGAAGAGAAAGAAGAATCTCAGAATATAAACTAATGGTGACCTTTAACACGTTCAGAGCAGGAATGAATGTGTCGCATGGATTTATGTCATTCTACATCAACTAAGGAATGTGCCCCTCAGACTTGTAAGGCCATCATAACACTGGACCTAGTCACAGGACAATAAAACCTTCACACTTCTTATCTATTAACTGCTAAAATATTTATAGCCAGAACTGTTTATCTCTCCCATAATAACTCTGCTTTCCATCACCTGTCGCATCTATTGCATTATTTCTGTGTCTTATTGTGAATAAATATGTGACTCTTCAGATTTTGTGGTATACTAGCCTGATGAAGAGACTTGAGTAGTCTCGAAAGCTTGCAATTTGTTATTATCTTTTCAGTTAGCCATTAAAAGGAATCAACCACTGAAGACTCTCAAATCAAAGCATTATCAAATAAATTTCTGATGTTTTATTTCTGCGCATATTTCTATTCTGTGTCTATAATTTGATTTTAATATTGCAGCTGTGGGATTATATTTATTGTTGAAGTGGTATGCAGTGACTTACCTGGGAAATTTGTGTTAATTACTATATTCTAACTGAGACAAAACCATGTATGAATAAAGGATATTTATTACACACAAGTCTACAGTTAATATACTACTAATCACCACACTAACACAGTGCACCATAATAACAATAGCAGACAGTACTAATATACGATTAATTCCCAATTACCTAATTATACTTCCCACCCACTTGAGCTAAAAACATACTTACATTAATACTTATATCCCACCCGTCTATCACTACACTATCCCTATGGAGAAAAAGGGGTTACAAGCAGTGATCAGTAGACACTCAGCCAGATATCCTCATCATGGTGTCCATCGAGTTTTACCTGAAGTGGCTTTTGTGATGTCTTTGTGTTAGTTTTTTTGCGGCGCTTTCACTGCGAAATCAGTTTATATATAAAATAGTGGCGACTTCCAAGCAGAAGCTTCTAGAAGAAAAGACCAATTGCTTCTTTTAGCCGCTTCATAGCTTTTGACGCCTGAAGAAGTTAAAACAGACGGATCATATGCACAGCAAGTCCTTTTGACATTTCAGTACATATGTTCATTCTTTTTGACGTTTGTAAAACTTTTTTATTTTAGAATAGACATTTATCATCAATCCACCTGCTCTGTGCACAATGTTATGGAGTTCCCAGTATGCATACCATGCAAATAAGGTGAAAGACACGGAATCAGTATAATTGGTATAACATTCTTTAATGTATATATATATATATTATGAACAAGGTCATGTGAGCTAAACGTTGGCCCATTGCACACAGACGTTTGCTGATGATTGTTGTAATAAACTTCTAACTTTCGGCTTATATTGGAGAGCCTGGTTTCCTCTCTATCTACTTTCCAGAGCATCTTCAAAATCCCCTCACAGAAAAGAGAGAAGGGGGTTCATCCGAAAATCGTCATGTGCAGGAGCAGGTTTCTTCTTCAGCGTCTCAATAATATCACAGAAAGAAGACCGCTATTTCATTGATCCTCATCTGAGAACTCAGTACTGGTACGATGTTTCCCAAAGCTGATGGTAAACTAAAGAAAAGACAGAACAGAAGTAAAGGTGAATTATTTTTTTCAGCATTTGAAATGAATGCAGATGTAATCTATATGTTCTCTCTTACCTGGGCTGACGTACAAGATGGACTCTTCTAGTGTCACTGCCAAACTCTTAACTTCTTCCTTGAACATTTAAGATGTTCCACTGAATTTTAGAAGGAAGCAGTGTTTGCGACACAGGGGGCAGCGAAGGTTGGAGTTGAGCCAGGTAGAGATGCAACCCTGATGGAAACAATGATTGCATGGTAGCACTGTGACTTCCTCTCCGGTCTCATAATCCGTCATGCAGATGACACACGACTCCTCCTGAGATGTTACAGCTCTTGTTGGGAGGTTCCTAATTTGCTGAGCTCGCCAAGTCTGCTGCCTTTCCTGCAGATTATATTGTGCAGGTGGTGATGGTGGCCGCATCTGTGGCGGAGGCGTCATCACTCCCATTCCCTGCTGCTGAAAGATGATGTTGAACAGACGGTTTGCCTGCAGTAATTGTACAGGAGATCCACTTGCAGCTGGAGACTCCCTGAGTCTGCGGCTGGGCAGAACAGGAAATGGCCGTCTGAATTCAAACTCAGTGACGGTGTCTGAGGATCCACTGTGATCCCTTCTGCTCTCTGATGTTTCTCTGGAGGGCTCTGCAGGGACTGGTCTAAGTGGAGAGCGGCTTCTTTCCCTGCTCTCTTGTCCTCTTTGCCGGAGAGGAGTTCTGGCTTCTCTGCCTCTCGCAGTGACAGCAGTGGCGTCTGTTCTGTGTCCACCAGTAGTAATTGGTCTTCTCTGATCCCTTTGAGAAGATCTCAATTGATGGACAATCATAGCCTGACCTATAAAGAAATAAAATGTACTATAAATATGCAAAAGTTTATAAAAAAAACACTTTTGAACCAAAGAGAAATAACCTGCTGTTGATTTGGAGTTTAGGGAGAGGAGCAAAAATTGATTAATGTTTGGGCTAAATAAACCTGCTCAATGGATCCCCTCTCTGCAGACATCACAGAGCAGGGGTGGAACCAGACTGCGACTAACACAGCCCCCAAGGACTATGAATGGGAAGGTGGAGGATGCACTGAGTGTACTGAAACCGCTTACCCCAGGGAAATCTCCTCCCAGAAAAGATCCTATAAGGTGGGAATATTCTCTCACTTACCCTGATTTTCTGGTCGGCTCATCCAAGTCTCGTTGTCAGCAATAAGCTGATGCAGCTCCCTGGAAGTCATGGTTCAGTTTCCCGGGGCTGAGATGGTAGAGTGATAGAAAATGAAAACTAAGTTCTCTGCTGGCACGGATGTTATGGTGCCAAAATATCAATAAGAAGCTGTAGAAGTAAAGCACTAGATGTATGAAACAAACTAGCTCGCACTTCCAAAACCAAGGTAAAGTCTCAGCGAAAACTTCAACTCTGAAAATGGCGCTGATGTCACCGAGTGCATAGATTGTATAACCTCACAGCATTCTATGTCACTGTGACATCACATGTGAGACCAACAACGCGCTGTCATGATGGCCGACTGTCCAATCTGTTATATACATATTATAAAATGTTATATTATTATATATTATAATACACATTGTAAAAAAATATTATATTATATTATTATTAACCATCTAACACTCTTAAGGTGTGTATATGTGTCTAAAGCATAGGAGATATATATATACATCTTATGAATATCAGATGCCTTGGAATAATAATCTCATACTTACCTTTCAGACCCCCAGTACTGCTGCTGTCAGTGTCCCCGCCGACCTCCGGGCTTCTCTTTCCCGCAGGGGACATTGTGTGACCACTGCAGCCAATCAGTTAATACATATTTCCCATTCATATGTTTCATGTTGATGTAAAATAAACACTTTTAGAAAAGAAAACAGATAAATAAGATTTTCAGAATACGGCATGTACTAAGGTGGATACTCATGGTATGATATGCAGAGAGAGGAATACTGGGAGGACACAGAACATGTTAGTCCACCTGCTTAACCCTCAGGATAATTCTTATCAGGTCATAGAGGGGTGTACATAGAAATCCACAGACCCCATAGCAAAGATCCGAAATGGGACCTCTTATTGGCCCCTGGCTGCCATTAAGCAACCCAGTGGTAGTCACAGAGACCCCCTGTCTAGCTGCTTAGATACCATAGTTGCTGGTCACTATGGAAGATAAGGGGTTAATCTGATGTAATCAGAGCTAGCTTGAATTGCAGCAATTACAAGTGGCTGTCTGCTGTGTAAAACAGCCGGCACCCACTGGGTATGGAGTGGGCTGAGCATGTGAGTCTACTCCTTATAAGCCATCATAACTTATAATGTACATATACGATATAAGCAGGGGATGGGGCTATTCGGCACTAGGCTCCTCATGTTCATGGGCTCCATAGCGGTCATGTGGCCTGCCAAAATTGGGTGTATGCTACTGAGGTCATACATATAATATGGAAAAAAATATCATACAAGGTAAAAAATTGAAATTCATATCAGAAATAGTCCAGTTCTTTAGTGCCCATTCACATTAAAGGAAAATCATCTGAATTGACTGAATTTTGTGGGACAGGTCCATAATCCTCCCATGGAAAGCACATGCATGCTCGGCTGAATGAGGCATACATGAGTATAGGAGCAGTGAGGGAGAGAAGAGAGGAAGGGAGAAGACGGTGATTGGTGAGTATCTTAATCTGCCTACATCACATAGATATTTAGGATGGATTAGGGAATCGTTAGCTTGGAGCGCTTCTTTCTCCAATAAGTTTTATTGATTTTTATAAACAAAGAAAAATATACAAACAATGAACAGAGAACGCAAAAGTGTAGACAAATTATAGATGAAAGTTACCATAAAAGTGAGTGATGAAAATGTTCAGCATGTGAAAAAGTGGAAATAATAGGAGTGGTAGAGATGCGGAGACGGTTGGGACTGCTTGCCTCCCATGTAGACAGATTTTGATAAGGCATATGGGGCTCTATTACCCTAATCGAGATCTCAAGTAGGGGAATGACACCTTTGCTCTCACCCAGGTTCACCTGTCATGCCAGGTGTTGGTGCAAAACAGAGGGAAAAGGGAAAGGGAGCCCAGATACTAGGGAAAGGGGGAAGTGGAGACCTCATGGTCTGGTCTAGCGTCACCCTGTCTCAACTACCGTCCCTATAATGCCTCTTCAGCAATCGCCGCACGCGTGCCTTGCCCTACTTTCCCTGGCGTATGGCTATGGCTAGGGATGGAAGGAGATGAGCATTAGTCAACCTCCACTAAATACTATAGACAACAAGGGAAGACAAAACAGGGGGAAATTACTTAGCTTTAGATGACTCCAAATATGCACACGGCCTCAAACTCCAGAGAGGACGAAGAACTGCTCCTGCTTAGCCTCACAAGTAGAAATGAATATAGCCAGCGACTTCCTCTCAGACACACCAGGTATATATACACCCAGGCCAGAGAGATAATTAGCAAGAGAGAGGTAGCCGCTCAGTTCTAAAGACAGCCTCTTATTTAAGAAGCTGTCTGCAATGCCAAACGTAGAGATCTCCTGCAACCCACTGCAGGGCGACTCTCTGTCACCTCTGACACACTCGTGACATCACCAGAGGGAAACAGTTGATAACATAATTGAGAGAATAGAGGAACAGGAGGTAGGATTGATGTATTCAGACTGAAGAGTCCACCTGGCGAAACCAAATTTAGCAAAAACATTTTCAAACTGCATCCATCTGTGAGATTAATTTGATAAGGATTGGATTACTGCTATGCAAGAGCTAGGTGTGAGAACCTGTCCAGTTCAGATTTATGTGAATGATAAGAATGGTAGAAATGTTTCTTAAAGGGAACTTTCACCCCCTGTGAGATTTGAGACCTCTAATATGGGCATACAGGTTATAGAAAAATAAATCTTTACATACCTGTATGGCCCATAGTAGAGTTCTGAATGCAGAGAAATGTAGTTTTAGAAAATCTGTTTTCACATGCTTGGCGTCCCCCGGAAGGCAAGAAATCCCCGCCTATATCTTTAGTTAGCCCAGAAATCCCCGCCTATCTGCTTATTTAGCATGTTCCCCCATCCCCTGCGCGTCACAGGGCCCTGTGACGTGCACTGGTGTAACTCATTTCCCGCGCATGCGCAATGCGACGCTCACATCAGGAGCATTTTGTTTCTCCCGGCCCCGTTTGTCTCTGCACTATTCCATAGTGTTCTAAATATGGACACACAGACCAAATACTAATGTCACACTGATGCAAAATGCTGATGACACTGGAACTATTATTGTCCACTTAAACGTTTAAACATGGACTTGTGAATGAAAAATATCAGATAATATAGCTGAGAGTTTCTCATTAATCATATACCAAGAGATCTGTCCTTTTCACTTCCTAGAAATCAGGTACTGGTTTTCTCCAGGCTAAGGCATCTGTGTTGATTAGTGATGAGCGAGCATACTCGCAAGTACTTGGTACTCGCCTGAGCATCTCAGTACTCGAGATGCTCGAAGCTCGCCGAGTACTTCCGGGATGCTCGGGCGGATGCTGGGGTCCCCTCTCTGCATGTTTGGCGCTCTTTAGAGCGCCATTCAACATGCAGGAATTGTCTGCCCCACACTGCAATGCTGCAGCCATGTTAGTTGTGGCATTACACTGATTGGCTGGCCGCATAGCCTCATCAGGTCTATACCAGACCTAGCGCCGCCGTGCTGATCAGTCTACTCTGCAATCAGACAGTGTAGGGAGAGGTGCTGCTGAGCTAGGGAGAGATTTGGTTGTTTATTAGTTAGTGTAGGTATTCCACAAGATTCTCTACACATATTCATCTCAACTAACAGTCCTTCTGAGGACTAATCCAGCTGCAGAGATACCAGTGCTAGACAGGCAGGCAGGGTATATAGCAGACTGCAGTGCATATAGCAAGAGGATCCATTTCAGTTCTGTCTGCTGGTGCTTTTACAGATATTATATTTGTAGAAATAACCCCACGTATCAGGGGCCAGGAATATTTTTTTTTATCTTTATCTGATTGTTTGCTTAAGGCTGTGTGCCCACGATGTGTTTTTTATGTGTTTCCGCAGGGCAAAAATGCTGCAGAAATGCTTAAAAAACGCATGGTAGAAGGCCTGCCATGTTCCCTAATGATAATCTGCATGTGCTTTGCACATGCTGCAGAAATTTCTGCTGCGGGTTATCATTGCGGAAAAAAACGCAGCACTACCAATTATTTTGCGGAAGCGCTGCGTTTTCGCTGCCATTGACTGGCATTGGAACCCTTGGATTCCGCATCACTGGATCTGTACATGCGGAATCCAAGCGTTTCAAAGTGCGGATGGTACCCGGGTCTGGATGAGAGGAGACTCTCATCCGGACCCGGGTACCATAGAAACTGTAAAAAAAAGAATAAAATCAAAAATAAATATGATACTTACCTTCTTATGGCCCCTGGTGTGCTTGTCTTCGCTTGCCGGCAGATCGCGGTGGACGGAAGGACCTGCACTGACGTCATTTAGTCTTGTGACGGCAGGTCCTTCAGTCTACCGCGAGCTGCCGGCAAGCCAGGACGGAGCGAATAAAGACTGCGCTGGCCATCAGAAGGTAAGTATATATATATTTTTTTCTTTTTTACCATTCTTTAAGGTCACACTATATAAATCCATGACGTTTGCTTGGATTTATATAGTGTGACCAAGTTGTCAAGCACTTTCCAAGTGATGCTAAAATCGCTTGGAAAGCGCTTGTCAACCCACATGCTGAAATGCATGTGAAGAACGCTTCACATCCGCTTGTCCCTGGCAGGAAAAACGCATGTACAATCCGCATGCGTTTTTTCTGCCAGGGAGATGCAGAAATGCTCAGGAAAAAATCCGGAGCATTTCTGCATCGTGGGCACATAGCCTAAAAACCAATCCAGAGAACACCGTTTTTCTGCGCCATTTGCTTGTTGGCACTGCAGAATACAGCCAGGTCCTTTCCATATTACAGCGCTAAAAATCCAGCTATTGAAAACTGTGGTTTGTCTGTCACATGGATCACATATAATTGCCCTCAACAAAGCAGTTACTGGGAAAGCCCACCTAACCACGGACACGTGGACAAGTGCTTGTGGGCAGGGATGATACAGCTCTCTGACGGCACACTGGGTTAACATAGTGGAAGCCGGGACCCAGTCGGACCTTGGGACGGAACACATCCTGCCGATGCCGAGGATTGCGGGCCCTAGATCAATCAGGGTTGCCCCCACAGTCTACAGCTCCTGCACCTCATCTTCCTCAGCCTCCTCCTCCTCTTCAGCCTCCATCTCCGAAATGACCACATCAGTCACAAGCTGGAAGCACTGCAGCACTGCCTCAGCCAAGCGGCAACAGGCTGTGCTGAAGCTAATATGCTTAGGTGACAAACGTGGAATGAACTGGCTCTCTACACCTTGGAGGTCCTGGCCTGCCCTGCCGCTAGCGTTTTGTCAGGGCTGGATTGGGCCAGACTTCTCAACACCACTGAATGATAGCAGTGTAACATAAACTCAAATCCAGTTTCTTTTTTGTGAGGTGTATTCCTATGCACCTTTTCACACCCAGACATGGGTATATGCATCCTGATTTTGGCTATTTGCTCTTGTCCTCTTCCTTCTCCTCATCCTCATCCTCCACCACCATATCACCTGGGTGACGTGGTCTGTGATGCAACACCCACATATTTTTTTTAAAGGGTGTTTATGATGCCTGTAAAAAAATTTTTTTTATACAGTATGTTCATGTATACCCCCAGGGGTAAATGTTTGTCAGCCCATACACTTAGTGCATGGGCGTTACATGTATAGGAGACCCGCTCCTTTCTAATGGTAAACATTTTTTTATGAGGTCCTCCTCCACGTCTTTTCCAAGGTGCATTGGAATGCCTCCCAATTTTTGGCAACCCTTGCATTCATTGCATAGGTCAACACTATGGGAGACCCACTTCCTAATAATGGGAACATTTTTTCATGAGGCACTCTACGTCATTTCCAAGGGGCATTGGAGTGCCTCCAAATTTTTGGCAGCCCTTGCATTCACTGCATAGGCCAACACTATGGGAGTCCCACTTACTAATAATGGGAACATTGTTTTCAGGAAGCCATCTGACCTCCACCTCTCTTGTACGGGGCATTGGAGTGCCTCCAAATTGTTGGCATCCCTTGCATTCACTTCATAGGCAAACACAATAGGAGACCCACTTCTTAATAATGGGAACATTTTTTTTCAGGAGGCCCTCCTCTACGTCTCTTCCAAGGGGCATTGGAGTAGGTCCAAATTTTTGGCAGCCCTTGCATTTACTGCATACGCAATAACAGTATAGGAGACCCACTCTTTAGTAATGGGAACAACAAAGCATAGCCAGCCGCTGGCCCTTTAAGAATAGTAAAGGCCGCCTGATGGCCCTATAAAAATAGGCTTTGTGACTTTCAGAGTCCCTCCTTTATAAATGAAGCAGGATGTGTCTGATCATTTCTCACACACCACATGGCCAGATAAGGTTGTAAAATGTTAAAATGACATTGCCTGGTGAATGCATTTGTCACGGTTGAAAGCAATGCAAAAGTGCAAAAATGCATCAAAAACGCTACGTGTGAACATAGCCCAAGGTGTGGAGGAGTATTTTTGTTTTTGGTTATGTATTTTGCCTTATATACAAGTCATTACCCTGGAAAGGATGTTCCTTTACATATTTCCCAGGAAAATCCATTTTGGTTTCATTTTTGTATGTTTTATTGTGAGTCCGTAAAAGTGGCGTAATACCTCTGACAACATTGTTCACAGCAGTGACCTGGGAGTCAGAAATGCTTCCAGGGGTCTTCCCCATGCTGTTCCCATGTCATTTGAGCACTGTTCCCATCGATTTGGGCAATTTTTAAGCCCTGTGCAGACCGCCGGTGGGAGCCACCTGAATAATGATTGAGATTCTCGTAGACTTACAGTACATTGGTCTCGTTGCTCGGGTCGAGCACCCGAGTATTCCACTGTGCTCGACCCGAGCAACGAGCAACCGAGCATTTTAGTGCTCGCCCATCACTAGTGTTGATGTGTTGATGGGTATGGGGGACATGGGAGACATAACTGGACAGCTGTCTAAGGTGTATAGGCACAAGGCAGTTTAGGAGTTAAGGATAAAGATGTTACAAGATATTACATGAAATGTTACATTTTTTGCTGATCACTAATGGTTCACATAAACCTAAAATCTTCAGTCTTAACTTTTTCTTAAGACATTATTGTAAAGTCTATGAGAAGATATGATGGGTTCAAAGAACTTCTGGAATTTTAACAAATGCAGAAGACAATTTTTGAGATGGGGATGGATAAATAAATAACATATCACCAATTATAAGAAGAGATCCTACTTTTTGGGGGTCGTGTTTTACTATAATCAATTGTCTATTCCATCTGGAATGGAAGTTGTGCCTTGATTTTGTCAGAGATAATCTGGGGAGGCAAAACCATGGGGGGTCACACAAACCTCCACTTTTGGTACCCTGACTGCTGTTAGGTGCTGTGATGAAATCCTTGGAGCCATTGTCAGACAATACACCGGTGCAGTGGCCCTGGGTTTCTCCTGGTACAAGACAATATCCATCCTCATGTGATCAGACTGTGGAGACAGTACCTGGATGAGGAAGACATTTATGCCTTTGACTGGCCCTCATGTTTCCCAGAGCTGAATCCTTTTGAGAACCGGTGGTTTGTTCTGTATCAGGCATCCAACAAAGTCAAGTAACATTACAAACTATGCAGGAGCTCACCGATGCCCTGATAACCCAGAATACCGCCCGTTGTCTCATCAGGAGCATGCCCAGACATTGTCAGGAGTGCTACAGACACGTGGGGTCATACTTTTATTTTTCACGTCACTGTAAATACTTCTATACCATCCTTTGTTATTATTCTGTACGTCAAAAGATATCATAAGCAGAGAATGGGAAGATAAACAGCAAAACAAATAATTATTAAAACAAATCCAATGGAAATATTTATTTTTTATTTATTTAATTTTTAGTTCTTCAAACTCGAATTGTCTTCTTTCTTTTCTCACTTTATGCAGAGAAGTTTTGCTACAAGAAGCAGACGTTCCACGGGTAAGTCCTTACTGATACAACGCTGTTACAATGCCTTATACCAATGTTCCCAGCCGGCAGCTCTCTGCTGGCGTCAGAACTGCAACTCCTAGAATGGCATAAATAGCCATAGATTGGGCAAAACTGGCCGACACATCCACTGGTAAAGCTCCAGAATGGTAATTTACAGGACTGACCGGAATGAAACAAGGATACTGATAGATGATGATGAATGGGTGAAGCTGCAGAAGAGACGATGTAGGACGGGGCGTTGCTTTGCCCGCTGTCAAGTTCTTCAAAAGTTGAACCATTTCGTCTCCAGATATGTTACTCCAGTTCCTGTAGTCCTTGACTGGGGTAACACTTCTGAAGGGGCACACGTACACGCACACCACTCATCAGATATGCCAAGTTCATTAAGTGTTGTGCGCCTCTTAATGAAAAGCATTCATGAATAAGATTTCCCGATTTCTTTAAGACTGGGGCCTGAAAAAGCACTCACAAAATGATTAAAATCATTTTCCTAGTCATTTCTATGGATAGAATATTTATGCACCTAAAGTGGCATAATTCTTGATGAATTTGCCCGTCAGGCTTCCACAAGCACAGTAGTGCCTTAGTTTTGCAACTTTTGGTGGATCCAGCCAGGAGTGGAGTAAAAATGCTAAAATTCGCAACATTTTTGTGCTACTTTGAATTGCGACCAAAATTTTGCAACGTTTCAAAGTGTTGAACACTAGAAAACTGTTGAAAACAACTTGATGAGTCGGGCCCTATATCTCCAGCAGTGGCAGTAAATAAATGGAGCAATGAATGGAGTAATGAAGCTTGTGCAAAACTATATCCCTCCATTCAAATGGAACAGAAAAAAACACAGAGGCGCTCTATGTGTGAACCAGCTTGGAGGTCCAGAAATCCAGCGTTCTGGAATTGCTCACCTGGGATACTTGTGCTAACCATGTGTGAAGCCCAGCTGTGCTTGGTATCACAAATCCTAGAAGGGTGTATTGATGGATTCCTCCTCAAGAGGCCCCCATAACCATTCACACATCTCCACCTTCCACCTCAGACCACGAGAGGGAGCCCGTTAGCGATATAAAAGGGAAGGTGGAGCTAGGCAGCAGTTAGTTGGAGTCAGAGTCTAGTTCAGTCTGGTTTAGCCGTGAGTCCAGTACAGCCTGAGAGGAGTTACCTCAGAGGACAAAAGCCTGTTCCAGCTCCTGCAATTGCTAGCCTGCAGTGGAGCTTATCCAGATCAAGACTCCATGTAGCTCAGAGAGGTGAGCTTCAGGTGTGCCAGCGCCATAAGATCGGTGAAGCGCGGCAAGCTGCCATTAGTGTGAGTAGCCTAGAGAGGGCCCGAGTAGGCCGAAAGAGAGTAGAGAGTTAGTTCATAGGGGGCAGAGGAGCTTAACTAGCTCACCCCGAAGAAGCAGTTACCGGACACCGGGTCCGAAGCTTACCGGGATCTCCATGACCCAGTAAGATAAACCGGAATCCCTGGAGAACTACAAGTCCCATGCTGATTCGTACCAGAGCCAGGAGACCCATAGGCCCCGTAGGTCGGGAGCGTGCACTCCAAGAGAAGGCCCTACCACAAGGACAGCCAGCGCAGGACAGAGACAAAGTTAGGCCTTGCTCCAGGCAGGTCAGAAACTTACTACGCAGAGTCAAGAAGCAGGAGGCCCAAAACCCGCTCATTGGGGAGGATCCGGACATACACCCTTCACCCTACAGTGCTCCGGGGAGTGCCTGAATTTCCATCAGTAAAAGGTACTGAAGTGACTATTGTGTCTGTCCCTGTTCTTGCTCCGACTCGGCTGAGTCTCCTTGTCCTGCATACCCCGTCCGTACCCTGCCCTGAGGCCTAGCTCCACCTGTGGGGAGCCATACCATCCAGCTGCCTTATCACTGGCCTCAGTGGACTGCGCAGCGCTGGTGAATATTATCAGAAACCATAGGTGGCGTCACGAACTTTTATAAACTTGATATCTATCAACGCCTTTTTAAAGAGAGACCCCAGAATACGGGCCCGGAAGCCGACCACCGCGACCTCCTTAAGGCTAAAGGCCCGGGTAACCGAGTCATCCCCCATGCCCTGGGCTAGTCACATGCACAACACTGCATGAAATGTGAACTGAAAACACTCAAAGCTGCGGCACCGACCTCCTGTCCCAATTGCCAGAGAAGGAAGCAAAGGATAATCCAGGAAGGAGGAAGAAATGCAGTTTCTCCAGGCGCTGCCACAAAGGATGACGAGACAGATGGTAAGTAAGATTTTTCTATTGTTTTGTAATGGTAACAAGACTACACATTTCTGGGATGATTCAATTCAAATGGGACACTCTAGAGCCCCATGTTTTAAACTGTGGAGGTCCCAGTGTGGGATACCCAGTGGTCAGCAAGTATTTACTTTTTCGGTGAAAGGTGATAACTTGCAACCTTTGTAGCATATCTTTAAATGATTATTCTCATTTCTTCTTCAGAAGCGCGCTGCTCCCCTGTCTTCCTACTTTCTGCTCGGCAGGGCAAAGTGCGCTCGGACTGACTGACATTTTGGAGAAGCATCATAGATGCGCAATTGGCCCAAACTTAGTTCCCATGCCGCTATATGAAGCATCGGAGGATCACAGAAGTACTCAAGCTGGTTGGATTCACTCATCTGGCCAACTTCAGAGCAGCACTTGTAAGCTCTACAGCAAAGAGCTTGTAACTGTTGCGCTTCTCGCCTTGGAGAATGACCACCGAAATGAAATGGAAAAGACAGAAAATCATCTTTCCAGGTAATGCACTAATGTATGTTTTTCTTTATATTAAGCCATGTTTCCACATATTCAATATAATAAAATCTCATTCTCCCTCTATGAATGTTCATGTGCAGGAAAAAAACTGAGTAAAACTCTCTTCTTTATTAATTCCGGCATCTTTTTGACTTGCTACATATGAAAATAGTAGAAGATAAATATATAAGACTAATGCAGAAGACGACAGTCCAATGGGAACAGATATTGTGCCTTTATAGAAACAAATGTGGGGCCTTTGCAGTTGTCACCAAATTGATGCAATGTATCCTTATTCATAAAACAAAGATGTCTCTGCCGGGTTCTCAAAATACTATTTATTGATTTATATAGCTCTGTTTCTAACAATCCAAACAATACAATAACTGCAAATATACAGCGAGTATAATAAGTATTGAACGTTTCACCAATGTTCTACATAAATATGTTTTGAATGGTGCTATTGACATGAAATTCTCACCAGATTTCAGTAAAAACCCATCCAATCCACACAGGCAAAGAAATGAAACCATAAATGTCCATAAATGAAATCATGTGTAATAATGAAGATGACACAGGGAAAAAGTGTTGAACAAGCTTCCTGAAATGTATTTAATACTTCATACAAAAGCCTTTGGTGGTGATGACAGCTTTAAGACGCCTCCCGTATGGAGAAACTAGTCGCATGCATTGCTCAGGAGTGATTTTGGCCAATTCTTCTACACAAGCACTCTTCAAATCCTGAAGGTTCGGTGGGCTCCTTCTATGAATTTTGAACTTTAGTTCCTTCTATAAATTATGCAATTTTTACCAAATGTGGCAATACACCATATGTGGTTGTACACTAGAGCTTGAGCACACGGCAGGGATCGGATGAGTAGAAGCGCCACTTGGGTTTTAGAATGCAGATTCTGTTTGAATAGATTGAGGGTGCCATTAGCCGAGCCCCTGAGGTGTAAGATCAGCAGAAACCCCCACAAGTGACCCCATATTGGAAACTTTACTGCTTAAGGAATTCATCAAGGGGTGTAGTGAGTATTTTGAACCTACAAATGCCTCACAGAATATTATAACATTGGAATGTGGAAATTTCACATTTTAGTTGTTAAAATGTAATTTTTTTTTATTAGCTACAAATGTGTCAGTTACATGAGGGTTAGTAGGTGAAACTGGACCCCAAAATTTATTCTGCAATTTCTCCCGAATATGGTGATCCTCTATATGTTGTCAGAAACTACTGTTTAGCCTCACGTCATGGCTGAGAAGGAAGGAGCGCTATTTGGATTTGAACCACAGATTTTGCTAGAACAATTTTCGGGAAACATTTGCAGAGCCGTTAAGGTGCCAGAACAGCAGAAAACCTCCAAAAGAGACCCCATTGCAGAATTTGGACCTCTCAATGAATTCATCTACGGCTCAAGTGACTATTTTGTAACATCCACGCCATAGTTTTTTGGGGGGAGAATTGCAACTATGCCAGCTCAGTGCCCACACATTGTGCCCAGTTGGTGTTTCTGGGGAAAACCCGTAAAATGTTAAGTGCGCTCTTCCCGCTACAATAATGCCAAAAATGTAGCCTCTTACTGTAGTTTAGGCACAGTGGGGCTCAGAATGAGGGGGTATTTGGGAGCGTATATTTCACTGTATTTTATTTGAGGGGTGGGAGCCATGTTGCTTTTCCAGAGTCTTTCTTCTACCAGTAACATGGGAACCCTCTACATTTCCAGTGACAGATGGCAGATCTGAGTGGGGGCAGGTTTTGTGCAGGAAAAGTTAGGGTTTTTTTGGTAACATTTTGGAGTACAAAATATTTTTTGATCACTTTCAGTATGGTGGGATCACATTCTTGTGTTCTACGCTGAGCATTTATAACACGGTTTCTGAGTAAATCTCACAAAAATGCGATTCAAACGAAATCCCCAGAGGAACCATCCATCATAATGAGGCAGATGGAGACACTTTGGACTCTGTTTGCCGTCTATTCCGGTGGTATCCATCTTTTTTGGCGTGCACAAAACTGTGGTCGCCCACACTTGTGCGCTAAAAAGATGCATAAAATAATGTGACACCACTGTAACAGACACCAGAGTCCAAAGTGCCTCCATCTGCCTCTTTATAGTGAGTGGTTCCATTGGGAGTTTTGTCTGAATCGTGTTTTGTCTGAATCGCGTTTTCTCTGATTTACATAGAAACTCCAATGTAAGCGCTCAACAGAGAGTGCAGGATAAATGTGAATCGAGCCATATTCCAATTTTTGGGATGTAGAATGAACAAATAGACAGTAGTACAAGAACAGTTTTTATTTTTATTTTTGCGCTGCTCATCGTGCGGTATAAATTAATGTACGGGTCAGTGCAATTACAGCGATACCAGATTTATATAGTTTTTTATGTTTTGCTGCTGTCACGCAGTAAAAATGATTGTTTATAAAAAAAATTTTTTTTTTTTTGTCGCCATATTGTGAGAGCTATAAATTCTTTATCTTTTGACGAACAGAGCTGTATGAGGGCTTATTTTTCACAACGAGTTGAAGATTTTTTTGGTACCATTTTGGTTTACATAACAATTTTTGATTGCTTTTTACTAAGATTTTTCAGACACAAAATGAATAAAAAACAGCAATTCAGTTATTGTTTTTATACTGGACATTCTTTTGCACCGTTCACCATGCGGTAAAAGTGATAAGACTGATTTATTCTTCTGGCCTGTATGACTGTATGATTACAGTGATATCATATTCATATGACCCCCTGATTCATTTGCTGTTTTGGGGTAACTTTGTTTCTCCTATTTTCCCTTGTCCATCTCTTCTTAAGGGTATTATATAGACCTGTTTACCTATCAAAATATATTTGTTTAATTCACCTTATGGACATCTATGGCATACAGTATATGTTCCATATGCATTTCATGTCCCTTTTGATCAGGGATATTCACTGAGTATACATATTTTTGTACTGTTTGTACCTTTCTCTACGTGACCCCAGGTGTTCATGTCACTTATATTGATTGTCTATCATTATTGCTTTGGGATATTTTTAGCACACTTTTTATTGCTATATTTTTTAATAATTTGTGGAATATTTATCATCCCCCATACATTTTCTGGTACACCAGTGCACTTATTTTGCACATATTCATTGTTAGTGCTTATGGCATTTATGTTCAATATTATTGCTGTTATTATTGTAACAGGTTAACCCTTTTTATTATTCACTTTTTTATGTATCTCTTAGTACACTAGTGCACTTGCTCCGCACTTATTCACCCACAGTGCTTATGGTATTATGTCTAACATCATTGCTGTCATTAGTAATAGGTTATTTCATCCATCCTCTCTCTTGTAGCTTCTAATTCCATCTGAGTTATATACCAGGTTCAAGCGTTTATTAGGATTACTATGTATTATGTATTACGTTTTCCACCTCCTTTACACACGATGTGATATGAGTCCTGTCCAATAGCGATCCGGGCTCCCCCATCTTTTGTACACCTAGCGGTACTTGCTAGCCGCACACTTTACTTACTTCCTTTCCTTGGGCTTGTGCGCATGCGCATTCATGGCACTCAGTGGCTTCCGGCCTTGCGCACTCGGAACAGTGTGCATGCCGCGTATGCGTTCCAAGCGCACAATCCTGAAGTCACCTTTTACATCTATGAGTTACTGAGGAATGCTTCATGTGCCGCCTTCCACCCATGGCAATAATTGGATATAAGGCTAAAAACTTTGATTAATGGCTGTATATATAAGGAACACTGTCCCCTCCCTAGTTAACGCCCCTTGGAAGATGCACTGGCGAAACGGCGTTGTCGGGGGTGCATACACATGTAGATCTGACTACTAACAGTAAGTTCTAAGTGACAACTCCTTTCAAATCAGTACTACCGGGATTCAAAGCCTCCAAGCATTGCACTGTGCACTTTACGACGGGCTAGTCCCTATAATCTGTGTTTTATTTGATTCATGTTTACTGTTTTATGCCAATAGACTTCTCCATGGAAAACCTTGATTTATTAGGCTTCTTTTCTCCAGCACAATGCACCTTAGACGTGGGGTTATATATCTGCGTGGTTTAATTAGTGATCACCTGGAGTCATAGCTTATTTTCAAATAGCATTAGGCTCATCTGTATGTGGATTGGTTAACGGTTTCCCTTCCCTGCTATGTTTATATGTTGTTTTATTGATTTTAGCATTATCAAATTAATAGAATAGAGTGTGTTCTTAAACCACTGGTAAAGATTACACCCAGCTACATTCAGGACACAACAGACCTACTGAATAAACTAGCAGCAATAGGTCCTCTACCAGAAGGATCCATCCTGGCCACCATGGATGAGGAATCTTTGTATTCTAACATCCCACATCAGGATGGATTAAATGCCTGCAAAATCTTCATAGAAAATACAGGAATTGTTGCTGATTCTGTGGTCAAACTTACAGAATTCATCCTCACCCACAATTACATTGAATTTGATAACAACATATATCTACAGGAAACTGGTACAGCGATGGGACGTAAAATGGATCCACAGTGCGCAAATCTTTTCATGGCCAAGCTTGAAAGTGACTTTTTGTCCTCATGCCCCATCAGGCCTCTGGCCTACTATCGTTTCATTGACGATATTTTAATCATCTGGACGGGGTCTGAGCAACAGCTGAAGACGTTCCATGAACACTTTAATCGATTTCATCCCACCATCAACCTAACACTCAACTACTCCTGTACTGAAATTAACTTTTTGGACACCATCATCAAGCTACAGAACAATGAAATAGAGACATCCTTGTACAGGAAACCAATCGACCGTCCTACATACCTTAAATTGTTTACAGACAAGCCGTCAGATACAATCGGATATGTTCCAGCCCTATGGATAGAGACAAACACCTTCTTGGTCTCAGACCTTTTTGAATCAGGGCTACCATCCAAGAACAATTGAGAACCAGATTACAAGAGCCACCAGAATACCAAGGAATCACCTCCTACATTACAAAACCAAACAAGAAAGCAACCGGGTGCCTCTAGTAGTCATCTACAATTCAAATCTGGAGGCGCTAAGTAGAGCTACACGGAAACTACAACCCTTACTACAAAAAGATGCCCGATTACAATCCATATTTCCAGACCCCCCACTTCTGTGATTCAGGCAGCCCCCAAATCTAAGAAGCATCATTGTCAGAAGCTTTCTGTCATCTCCTCCAGCTACACGTACCTTTCCTTGCAACCAGAAAAAATGTAAAACCTGTCCGTTTATAATGACCACAGACAAGATGATGATACCCAACTCACATCAGGACTATAAGATCCCAGGTACGTTCAGCTGTATCACATCTAACGTAGTGTACTTAATTATATGTACCAAATGTCCAGCTGGGGGTCTTTATGTAGGGGAGACAGGGCAAAAACTTAGGACAAGAATGAATCATCATCGCCACACAATAAAAGAAAAAAGAATAGATCTACCTGTAGCCAAGCATTTTTGTTCCCCTTATCATAGCATAAAAGACATGAAATTACTGGTATTAAAAGGTCATTTCAAATCTCAAAGAGAAAGAAGAATCTCAGAATATAAACTAATGGTGACCTTTAACACTTTCAGAGCAGGAATGAATGTGTCGCATGGATTTATGTCATTCTACATCAACTAAGGAATGTGCCCCTCAGACTTGTGAGGCCATGATAACACTAGACCTAGTCACAGGACAATAAAACCTTCACACTCCTTATCTATTAACTGCTAAAATATTTATAGCCAGAACTGTTTATCTCTCCCATAATAACTATGCTTTCCGTCACCTGTCGCATCTATTGCATTATTTCTGTGTCTTATTGTGAATAAATATGTGACTCTTCAGATTTTGTGGTATACCAGCCTGATGAAGAGACCTGAGTAGTCTCAAAAGCTTGCAATTTGTTACTATCTTTTCAGTTAGCCATTAAAAGGAATCAACCACTGAAGACTCTCAAATCAAAGCATTATCAAATAAATTTCTGATGTTTTATTTCTGCGCATATTTCTATTCTGTGTCTATAATTTGATTTTAATATTGCAGCTGTGGGATTATATTTATTGTTGAAGTGGTATGCAGTGACTTACCTGGGACACTTGTGTTAATTGCTATATTCTAACTGAGACAAAACCGTGTATGAATAAAGGATATTTATTACACACAAGTCTACAGTTCATATACTACTAATGACCACACTAACACAGTGCACACTAATAACAATAGCAGACAGTACTAATATACGATTAATTCCCAATTACCTAATTATACTTCCCACCCACTTGAGCTAAAAACATACATACATTAATACTAATATCCCACCCGTCTATCACTACACTATCCCTATGGAGAAAAAGGGGTTACAAGCAGTGATCAGTAGACACTCAGCCAGATATCATCATCATGGTGCCCATCGAGTTTTACCTGAAGTGTCTTTTGTAGAGATGAGCGTTGTTTTACTCGAACTGTTCGCCAATCTCAAATTCGAGCTGTTTTGGGCGGTGTTCGAGCCGTTCGGCGAACACGAACGATTTGAGAAAAATTCGGCTGTTCGAGGTTATGTTCGATAACTGTTCGTGCACCAAAATCATAACTGGATTTTTTCTCAGTAATGATGAAAATTAATGTTAATACGCAGTTTGAGTGTACAGCGGGGGGGGGAGGGGCAGGGGATGGATCTCTGCAGGAATAATGAAGATCTCCATCTTTTTTTCTCTTTCCCGCATTTGCAGTGGGGAGGTGCAATCTGTCAGCCTATCAGCAGCGCACACACGGAGCGAAGTGCTTTTTTCACACAAGCAAGGGCATGTGTCATTGGCAGTGTATGTCACATGTCCTTGCCCTATAAGACCAAGCCATTTTCCCCGTCGCCACCATTTTCTCACTGCTGCAGCTGCGTGTTAGACGGCACCGCTGTTGCTGTGTGCGCTATACCTTGTTAATTTCAAGCCAATTTTCGCACAAATCTGCAGATAGCTTGGGAGTAGGGAATAGTTGTGATTGTGTGGCACCCCAGGGGTCTGGTTTCCACAGTAACGGCAATGTTATGTCTGAGAGCAGGTGGGAGGTCTCTTGGTCAGGAATCCTATGCATGCCACACCTCCTGCCCAGTCCTGGGAGGGGAAGAACTTCCCCTATATAAACCTGGGGCTGAGGCAGGGTTAGAGAGTTGAGAGGGAGAGTTCAGCCAGGAGGGCTGACAGGGAGCTGTGGCTCCGGCTGGGCCCAGCTCCTGGGCCATGCCAGAAGTAGAGAAGAGAAGCAGCATAGGAAGAAACAACAGGAGCTCTGTGGGAGCAGTGTTACAAAGAGTCAGGGGCTGGCAGCTGCAGAGCTCGCCCTGACTGAGAAGATTTCTTACCGGACCCGGAGTCCGAGGCTGTGGGGACTAACTCCTACCCAGCAGCAGAATCCGTCAGGCAGGGGATTTCAGGTCCTCTGGCCAAGAAACCCGAAGGCACGGTCACACGCATGGGACCAGCACCGCCGTCGTGGAGCGGAAGCTACTAGAAGGCCCCGAGTCACCGGCCATACGGGTGAGCACCACACGGTACACTCAGGGACGTGGGCTACTTATACTCGCTTCTAGCAAGGTAGCCAGAAGAGTATCGTTAGTTTGGGAGGCCTACAACTCCGCCTGGCCAGGGGAGATCCCATCTGCTCAAGGACTGACCAGGCCCCAACCGCTAGCCAGTACTCCGGGAGGGTCTATCTTTGTCACCAGTAAAGACCCTGAACTACACCGCATCGTCTCTGAGTGGTTCCTGCTACCCCCATCATCCACGTCGGCTGCCCTGAGGCCATACCCCTCCCGTTGGGTGTTATACCATCCCCGCTGCACCATCCTTCCACCGGCCTCAGCGGTCTGCCCTGCAGCGGCAGCTCCAAAGCTGCATTCAACGGGTGGCGTAGTCATCCAACATCTACTGCTAATAGACTCGCCACTTAGTTTGACTCCCTGGGCACGGACCGGGTCACCGCCACGAGACTACTACCCCCATCTGATCCGGCTCCGGGTAAGCTCCCGCGTGCGCAACGCAGCGCGACACAGGCCCAGGGGCGCGTCAATTGCAGTCCTTTTAAGGACTAGGTTACAGCATTTCCTACGACTTTTATCAGGCTGGTCTGTGCTCTTAAATAGATAGATTGTGGGAGTAAAGACTAATTGTAATTGGAGTCCTTTTCAGGACTAGGTTACATCAGTTCCTATCAGTTTTTGCCAGGCAGGTCTGTGCCAGTGCTGTGCAAGTTTTTTTCACAGCATTTGGCTGAATCTAGCAAAGCTAATCCTTTTTGGCCTATTGCAGAGTGTGTTAGTCAGTGGAGTAGCCTATCTGTGTTGCAAGATATACCACCTGTGTATAGAATACCAATTTTTTTAACTGCACCTAGTGAAGTAAAATCTTTTGGGCATAGCATCATTCTATTAGTCCATCTATACTGACCTCCATCAGGTTGCAAATTGAATATAATTTTTTTCTGCATCTACCTCTGAAAAAATATTTGGGCTTCTAGCAGTGTGTGGGACTTGTTCTATTAGTCCATCTATACTGACCTCCATCAGGTTGCAAACTGAATATATTTTTTTTCTGCATCTACCTCTGAAAAAATATTGGGCTTCTAGCTGTGTGTGGGACGTGTTCTATTAATCCATCTATACAGACCTCCATCAGGTTGCAAACTGAATATAATTTTTTTCTGCATCTACCTCTGAAAAAATATTTGGGCTTCTAGCAGTGTGTGGGACTTGTTCTATTAGTCCATCTATACTGACCTCCATCAGGTTGCAAACTGAATATATTTTTTTTCTGCATCTACCTCTGAAAAAATATTGGGCTTCTAGCTGTGTGTGGGACTTGTTCTATTAATGCATCTATACAGACCTCCATCAGGTTGCAAACTGAATATAATTTTTTTCTGCATCTACCTCTGAAAAAATATTTGGGCTTCTAGCTGTGTGTGGGACTTGTTCTATTAGTCCATCTATACTGACCTCCATCAGGCTGCAAACTGAAAATAATTTTTTGTCTGCATCTAGCTCTGAAAAAATATTTGGCCTTCTAGCAGTGTGTGGGACTTTCTCTATTAGTCCATCTATACTGACCTCCATCAGGTTGCAAATTAAAAATAATTTTTATCTACATCTACCTCTGAAAAAATATTTGGGCTTCTAGCTGTGTGTGGGACTTGTTCTATTAGTCCATCTATACTGACCTCCATCAGGTTGCAAATTAAAAATATTTTTTATCTGCATCCAGCTCTGAAAAAATATTTGGCCTTCTAGCAGTGTGTGGGACTCTCTCTATTAGTCCATCTATACTGACCTCCATCAGGTTGCAAATTAAAAATAATTTTTATCTGCATCCAGCTCTGAAAAAATATTTGGCCTTCTAGCAGTGTGTGGGACTTTCTCTATTAGTCCATCTATACTGACCTCCATCAGGCTGCAAATTAAAAATAATTTTTTGTCTGCATCTAGCTCTGAAAAAATATTTGGCCTTCTAGCAGTGTGTGGGACTTTCTCTATTAGTCCATCTATACTGACCTCCATCAGGTTGCAAACTGAATATATATTTTTTCTGCATCTACCTCTGAAAAAATATTGGGCTTCTAGCTGTGTGTGGGACTTGTTGTATTAATCCATCTATACAGACCTCCATCAGGTTGCAAACTGAATATAATTTTTTTCTGCATCTACCTCTGAAAAAATACTTGGGCTTCTAGCTGTGTGTGGGACTTGTTCTATTAGTACATCTATACTGACCTCCATCAGGTTGCAAACTGAAAATAATTTTTTGTCTGCATCTAGCTCTGAAAAAATATTTGGCCTTCTAGCAGTGTGTGGGACTTTCTCTATTAGTCCATCTATACTTACCTCCATCAGGTTGCAAATTAAAAATAATTTTTATCTGCATCCAGCTCTGAAAAAATATTTGGCCTTCTAGCAGTGTGTGGGACTTTCTCTATTAGTCCATCTATACTGACCTCCATCAGGTTGCAAATTAAAGATAATTTTTTGTCTGCATCTAGCTCTGAAAAAATATTTGGCCTTCTAGCAGTGTGTGGGACTTTCTCTATTAGTCCATCTATACTGACCTCCATCAGGTTGCAAACTGAATATATTTTTTTTCTGCATCTACCTCTGAAAAAATATTGGGCTTCTAGCTGTGTGTGGGACTTGGTCTATTAATCCATCTATACAGACCTCCATCAGGTTGCAAACTGAATATAATTTTTTTCTGCATCTACCTCTGAAAAAATATTTGGGCTTCTAGCTGTGTGTGGGACTTGTTCTATTAGTCCATCTATACTGACCTCCATCAGGTTGCAAATTAAAATTAATTTTTATCTGCATCCAGCTCTGAAAAAAATATTTGGCCTTCTAGCAGTGTGTGGGACTTTCTCTATTAGTCCATCTATACTGACCTCCATCAGGTTGCAAATTAAAAATAATTTTTATCTGCATCTACCTCTGAAAAAATATTTGGGCTTCTAGCTGTGTGTGGGACTTGTTCTATTAGTCCATCTATACTGACCTCCATCAGGTTGCAAACTGAATATAATTTTTTTCTGCATCTAGCTCTGAAAAAATATTTGGCCTTCTAGCAGTGTGTGGGACTTTCTCTATTAGTCCATCTATACTGACCTCCATCAGGTTGCAAATTAAAAATAATTTTTATCTGCATCCAGCTCTGAAAAAATATTTGGCCTTCTAGCAGTGTGTGGGACTTTCTCTATTAGTCCATCTATACTGACCTCCATCAGGTTGCAAATTAAAAATAATTTTTTGTCTTCATCTAGCTCTGAAAAAATATTTGGCCTTCTAGCAGTGTGTGGGACTTTCTCTATTAGTCCATCTATACTGACCTCCATCAGGTTGCAAACTGAATATATTTTTTTTCTGCATCTACCTCTGAAAAAATATTTGGGCTTCTAGCTGTGTGTGGGACTTTCTCTATTAGTCCATCTATACTGACCTCCATCAGGTTGCAAATTGAATATTATTTTTTTCTGCATCTAACCCAGCCAATAGTTTTGGCCTAATACCACAGTTTGGCCACTCAGCTCTCCTCGGTTCCCATCCATTGTTTTTTTGTGCAAACAACTCCAGAGTTGTGAATTAGTTAACCACCAAAATGAGTGGAAAAAGGCCTGCTGCTGGTGGAAAGGGGAATAGGCGTGTTGGGAAGGGGAAAAAAGGTTGTGTCCGTGGGGTAGGTGTTAAAGCAACAGTAACATCTGCAGAAGAAAGACCATCTTCCAGCCAAACTAAAATGTCTACTTCTTTTAGCGGACAATGTGATAAGATCCCTTTCTTACGGCCACGCCAATCGCTACAAATTCCAGATGAGGCACAAAAACAGCAGGTGCTTCAACGGATATCAAGTGCTCCTTTAAGTGGGCTCTCCTCCACATCAACTTCAACATCACAAATACTCCAGTCCTCAAAGGTGTCACCCCAATCGCACTTGCTTCCTCACAGCTCCCAAATCTCCAGCTGCCCGTCTGAGTATGAGGTAGAACAGATGGTTGAGTCTGCAGAGCTGTTTACTCATACTATAGCCTGGGAATCAGAGGTCGACTCCAGCGCTTCTGTGAATCCAGACGAGGAAATGATCTGCACTGATGCCCAGAATCTTTATGAATCGGATCCAGGACCAGACGCAGAAGGTTCTGACCATAATGTAGACCCTCATTCCCAAACTGTAACTCCTGTTGGTGGAGACAATGAGGAAGACGATGATGAGACTCAAATACCTGATTGGAGCGACAACTTTAGTTTTTTGTCAGGGCAGGAACAGGTTGGCTCTGAGGACGACGGGTGTGATAACGCACAGGGTGATGATGATGAGGTTGGAGATCCCACTTACTGTCAACCCACAGTCAACCAAGAGATGAGGTCAGCAGAGGAGGTGGAGGAAGATGCTAGTGATGACGAGGTCAGGTTGCGCCTTCCTGGACAGAGACGTAGTACTGGAAGCACGTCAACAACTGCATCCTCAAACACAACTCTGCCTCTCACCACAAGTCGTGGTGGCTCTTCAGGTCGCATGGGTGCTAAGCCTTGCATAGCCTGGGCATTTTTTCAGATCGATAAAGATGACCCAACTCGTGTTATCTGTAACATTTGTCAGCAAAAGCTAAGTAGAGGCCAAAAAATACATAGTTTGAGTACTTCATGCATGAACCGGCACATGGACATGAAGCATAAGTTGCAGTGGGAAGCTCAGTGTGCTACAATGCGGCCTAGCCGGCCGGGCCAACCACCGTCTGCCATATCTTGTGCATCCGCGGCCTCTTCATCCTCTGTGACTGGGGGGACAGCAGTCACACCTGTTTTGGGGCGCAGACCTGCCACCTCTTTACCCGCAACAGCCAGCGTGATTGGCAGGTCATCATTTTCTTTGGAGGTGGTAACACCAGCTGGTGTTGAGCGCTGTCCGACATCGATAGCACCACCTTTGGATCAAGGTAACCTAACATGTCCGCCTGCATCTTCCTCACAGACCGGCAGTTTGCCGGGGACACCCTTATCAACCCCGTCTAAGCACAATAGCCAGCCCTCGGTCCCTCAGATGTGGACAAGTAAAAGACCATTTCCTCCTAGCCATGAGAAAGCTAAGAGGTTGAATTTCACCATCTGCAAGCTCTTGGCTACAGAAATGCTGCCTTTCCGCCTGGTGGACACAGAGGATTTTCGAGACCTTATGTCTGTCGCAGTGCCCCAGTACCAGATGCCCAGTCGGCACTACTTCTCAAAGAAAGGTGTGCCTGCGCTCCACCAGCATGTCGCACACAACATCACCGCTTCTTTGAGAAACTCTGTGTGTGACAGGGTGCATTTCACCACAGACACTTGGACGAGTAGGCATGGACAGGGGTGTTACATGTCGCTGACTGGGCACTGGGTAACTATGGTGACAGCAGGACAAGGGGCTGCTCTCCAAGTCTTGCCGTCCCCACGAGTTGTGCGTCAATCCTCTTTATGTCAAAGTTCCTCCACTGCTTCTGCCTCCTCAACCTCCTCTCGGTCTTCCACCTGCACCCAAAGCCTGTCTGGTCATGCCACAAGCTTTCTAACTGCGCAGAAGGGATCCTGCACACCTCCTTACTATGCTGGCAGTAGGGCTCAACGTCATCAGGCGGTTTTTACTTTGAAATGTCTGGGAAATGTGAGTCACACAGCTGAGGAGTTGTGGTCAGCTCTGGAGAACCAATTTCATGAATGGTTGTCTCCACTGGACCTGAAACCAGGGAAGGCCGTGTGCGACAATGCTGCAAACCTGGGTGCGGCCCTTCGCCGGGGCAATGTCACACACGTGCCTTGTATGGCTCACGTGTTGAACCTGGTTGTCCAGCAATTTTTAGCCCACTATCCCAGACTAGATGGCCTTCTGCAGAGGGCACGGTCGCTGTGTGCTCACTTCCGCCGTTCGCATCCCGCAGCTCAGCGACTTACATCTCTACAGAAGTCGTTGGGCCTGCCACTTCACCGGCTAAAATGCGATGTGCCTACCCGGTGGAATTCAACTCTGCACATGTTGCAGCGACTGTGGCAGCACCGACAAGCCCTGGTGCAATACGTTCTGACGTATAGCCTGGGCCAACGAGATTCAGAGGTGGGGCAAATCACGCTGGAGGAGTGGTCTCAGATCAGGGACCTATGCACCCTTCTGCACAGTTTTGAAATGGCGACGAAGATGTTTAGTGCTGACGATGCCATTATCAGCATGACTATTACGGTGATTTACATGCTGGAGCACATGTTAAACAGAATTCGGAGTCAGGTGGTGGCACAAGAGGAGGTGGAGGAAGTAGAGGAGGAGGAGTTGTATGCGGAAGCTCTAACATCTGCAAGGTCCAGACGGTCGGCAGCACCAAGGCGGCAGGCATGTGAGGGTGGGGGAGATGGTTTTACCAGGGCGCATGGTAGCAGCCAAACTAGTGAGGAAGGTGCAGGAGCCCAGGAAGAAGTGGAGGACGAACTGATGGAAGACTCATCAGATGAGGCAGACCTTGATCACATTTCTGTTGTGCGAGGTTGGGGGGAGAGGACAGAGGAAGGAAGCATGATTGTTACTTCGCCACCAACACAACAGGGACTTGGTGCTCCTGGATGCGCAACACACATGAGTGCCTTCTTGCTGCACTACCTGCAACATGACCCTCGAATTGTGAGAATTAGAAATAATCCTGACTACTGGGTTGCCACACTGTTAGATCCCCGGTACAAAAGTAAATTTGCAGAAATTATTCCTGCCATAGAAAGGGATGCACGCATGCAGGAGTATCAGCAGAGACTGTTGCAGAATCTTACATGTGCTTTTCCACAAAACACCAGTGGTGCACGTAGTGAATCTCACAGTTCCAACTTGCCAACCGTGGGAGCGTCAAGTGTTCAGCACTCAAACCGTAACAGAACCACAGTATCTGCTGGTAACATCAATTTTGCGGAATCATTTCACCACTTTTTTAGCCCATCCTTTGCAAGGCCACAGGAGACAAGAAGTCTGACACATAGTCAACGCCTAGAGACGATGGTACAGGAGTATCTCCAAGTAAACATTGAAGCCATGACTGTGTCACTGGACCCTTGCTCTTTTTGGGCTTCCAATCTGGATAAATGGCCGGAGCTAGCCACTTACGCCTTGGAGATCTTGTCATGCCCCGCAGCCAGCGTTCTGTCTGAACGTGTGTTCAGCGCTGCTGGTGGTGTGCTGACAGATAAGCGCACGCGGCTCTCCACTGATAATGTAGACAGACTCACGTTCATAAAGATGAACAAATCATGGATCCGAAACGACTTTTCTACCCCTGTGTCATCCTGGGGAGAGTAAAAGCTTGATGATTGGTTAAAATCACCCTACCAACCGTTTTAAGCTTTCAAATTACTAATCATGTTTATCTGTATCTTGACTGGAAAATAATTTGGGCTTTGCAGCAGTGTGCAGCACTGATCCTATTAGCCCATCTATACTAAAGCTTCACCAGATTTAAAATTAATAATCATGTTTATCTGTATCTTGACTGGAAAATAATTTAGGCTTTGTAGCAGTGTGCAGCACTGATCCTATTAGGCCATCTATACTAAGCTCCACCAGATTTAAAATTAATAATAATTTTTAGCTGCATCTAGCCCGGAAAATAATTTTGGGGCTCCGAGATGCGCAAGACACATAAGTGCCTTCTTGCTGCACTACCTGCAACATGACCCTCATATTGTCAGAATTCGAAGTAATCATGACTACTGGGTTGCCACACTCTTAGATCCCCCAAACTTTTCGATCAACCTTTTCATTTTAATAAAGACCAAAAAAATGGTCATTTTTGAAATTATAAGCATTAGCAGGTTATTAGAAACTGAAATCAAACAGTTTTCAACTCAAAACTTTATTCTAGGTGATGTTACATTTTCACATAGGACTAGAGATGAGCGTTGTTCTACTCGAACTGTTCGCCAATCTCAAATTCGAGCTGTTTTGAGCGGTGTTCGAGCCGTTCGGCGAACATGAACAATTTGAGAAAAATTCGGCTGTTCGAGGTTATGTTCGATAACTGTTCGTGCACCAAAATTATAACTGGATTTTTTCTCAGTAATGATGAAAATTAATGTTAATACGCAGTTTGAGTGTACAGCGGGGTGGGGGGAGGGGCAGGGGATGGATCTCTGCAGGAACAATGAAGATCTCCATTTTTTTTTTCTCTTTCCCGCATTTGCAGTGGGGAGGTGCAATCTGTCAGCCTATCAGCAGCGCACACACGGAGCGAAGTGCTTTTTTTCACACAAGCAAGGGCATGTGTCATTGGCAGTGTATGTCACATGTCCTTGCCCTATAAGACCAAGCCATTTTCCCCGTCGCCACCATTTTCTCACTGCTGCAGCTGCGTGTTAGACGGCACCGCTGTTGCTGTGTGCGCTATACCTTGTTAATTTCAAGCCAATTTTCGCACAAATCTACAGATAGCTTGGGAGTAGGGAATAGTTGTGATTGCAGTCCTTTTAAGGACTAGGTTACAGCATTTCCTATGACTTTTATCAGGCAGGTCTGTGCTCTTAAATAGATAGGTTGTGGGAGTAAAGACTAATTGTAATTGGAGTCCTTTTCAGGACTAGGTTACATCAGTTCCTATCAGTTTTTGCCAGGCAGGTCTGTGCCAGTGCTGTGCAAGTTTTTTTCACAGCATTTGGCTGAATCTAGCAAAGCTAATCCTTTTTGGCCTATTGCAGAGTGTGTTAGTCAGTGGAGTAGCCTATCTGTGTTGCAAGATATACCACCTGTGTATAGAATACCAATTTTTTTACTGCACCTAGTGAAGTAAAATCTTTTGGGCATAGCATCATTCTATTAGTCCATCTATACTGACCTCCATCAGGTTGCAAACTGAATATAATTTTTTTCTGCATCTAGCTCTGAAAAAATATTGGGCTTCTAGCTGTGTGTGGGACTTGTTGTATTAGTCCATCTATACTGACCTCCATCAGGTTGCAAACTGAATATATTTTTTTCTGCATCTACCTCTGAAAAAATATTGGGCTTCTAGCTGTGTGTGGGACTTGTTCTATTAATCCATCTATACAGACCTCCATCAGGTTGCAAACTGAATATATTTTTTTCTGCATCTACCTCTGAAAAAATATTGGGCTTCTAGCTGTGTGTGGAACTTGTTGTATTAGTCCATCTATACTGACCTCCATCAGGTTGCAAATTAAAAATAATTTTTATCTGCATCTACAGTACCTCTGAAAAAATATTTGGGCTTCTAGCTGTGTGTGGGACTTGTTCTATTAGTCCATCTATACTGACCTCCATCAGGTTGCAAATTGAATATAATTTTTATCTGCATCTAGCTCTGAAAAAATATTTGGCCTTCTAGCAGTGTGTGGAACTTTCTCTATTAGTCCATCTATACTGACCTCCATCAGGTTGCAAATTAAAAATAATTTTTATCTGCATATACCTCTGAAAAAATATTTGGGCTTCTAGCTGTGTGTGGGACTTGTTCTATTAATCCATCTATACAGACCTCCATCAGGCTGCAAACTGAATATATTTTTTTCTGCATCTACCTCTGAAAAAATATGTGGCCTTCTAGCAGTGTGTGGGACTTTCTCTATTAGTCCATCTATACTGACCTCCATCAGGTTGCAAATTCAAAATAATTTTTTGTCTGCATCTAGCTCTGAAAAAATATTGGGCTTCTAGCTGTGTGTGGGACTTGTTGTATTAGTCCATCTATACTGACCTCCATTAGGTTGCAAACTGAATATATTTTTTTCTGCATCTACCTCTGAAAAAATATTGGGCTTCTAGCTGTGTGTGGGACTTGTTCTATTAATCCATCTATACTGACCTCCATCAGGTTGCAAACTGAATATATTTTTTTCTGCATCTACCTCTGAAAAAATATTGGGCTTCTAGCAGTGTGTGGGACTTTCTCTATTAGTCCATCTATACTGACCTCCATCAGGTTGCAAATTCAAAATAATTTTTTGTCTGCATCTAGCTCTGAAAAAATATTGGGCTTCTAGCTGTGTGTGGGACTTGTTGTATTAGTCCATCTATACTGACCTCCATCAGGTTGCAAATTGAATATAATTTTTATCTGCATCTAGCTCTGAAAAAATATTTGGCCTTCTAGCAGTGTGTGGGACTTTCTCTATTAGTCCATCTATACTGACCTCCATCAGGTTGCAAATTGAATATAATTTTTATCTGCATCTAGCTCTGAAAAAATATTTGGCCTTCTAGCAGTGTGTGGGACTTTCTGTATTAGTCCATCTATAGTGACCTCCATCAGGTTGCAAATTAAAAATAATTTTTATCTGCATCTACCTCTGAAAAAATATTTGGGCTTCTAGCAGTGTGTGGGACTCATTGTATTAGGCCATCTATACCAAGCTCCACCAGCTTTGAAATTAATAATAATTTTTAGCTGCATCTAGCCCTGAAAATAATTTTTCCCAATAGTGGTAGCAATAGAAATATGGGGCGCGCGCCTGGCTAACAAAAATATACGCTTCATAACACAAAACACCAGCCTAGCGCACTGCATTAATAAGTTGGCATCATCGTCTCTCCCAGTGCTAGGCCTACTACGCAGGCTAGTATTCCTGTGCCTAAAACACAATGTATGGGTCCGCGCTAGCCACTATGCTGAGGGGTATAAAGCTGCTGCTAACGCTTTATAACAATTCAATTGGCAGATTCTCACAGAGCTCTTCCACAACGCCCACCCATCGGGCAACAGTTGCCCACCCTCCCTATGGGATCTAGTGGCGAATAGTTGATGCCATTAATCAGAGCGTCAGTTGCCCCGTCAACGTGGCAAGCATACGGTAAGGCATGGGAAGAGTGGACACGACTAGTAGCAGGCAGACGGGTTGACCAATGTGAACAAGCCAGATCACAAGTCACCATAGAATTTCTCCACCAGCTAATGATGAGGGGCATATCAGGGGCGTCAGCGCAGCGGTGTCTGACCGGAGTAGCATTTCACTTCCAACTACTGAATTGGGGAGATGTGACAAAGATTCATCATCAGACAACCCATAAAAGGGTGGAAAAGGAGTCAGCCAAGTCAGGAATGTAGACGTCCCGTCCCGTGTCACTAAAACTGATTTCTCACATCTTATCCCTAACACCATTAACATGACACTCACAATTTGAAGCAACACTAATGTCTACTGCATTTGTGATCGCCTTCTTCGGGGCGCTATGTATAAGCGAATTAGTCCCTCAATCCAAAATTACCACCAGTGGACGCTTATTACACCAGGAAGTAGTCATAGCCAATAATGCAATACGTGTACGCATACACCAATCGAAAACGGTTCCAGCGGGCAGGGGTACTTGGGTACTTCTACAACCCACATACGGTACACTGAGTCGGGTAACAATAGTAAAAACATATCTAACCATCAGATCACAAAGTAATTTCTTCGTATCACACATTGATGGAACGCCATTATCAAGATACCTGTTCCAAGCTATATTTAATAAATGCATAACATCGGCAGGGAACCACCCCAAAGATTACGGGACACACTCATTCCGCATAGGTGCGGCCACGGAAGCAGCAAGAGCAGGACTGTCAGAAACGGAAGTTCAGAGGATAGGGAGATGGCGATCCACGTGTTTGGCGAGATACATAAGACCGGACTTGTTATCCTAACGTGGTTTGTTTCTTTTACAGGTGACGCTAAGCCAACAGTGTGAGTGATAGGCCACTCGTATATATATTGGGCACAAAAAAGGGCGAAAGTCCACCCAGGCGGGAGGAAATTAGAGTTTCATAACACATATTTCAACTGGAGAGGTATTAGAGGCCTGCTATGGCCACAGGTACTAATGGAGGTAATCAAGGTAGGGAGAGAGGCAAGAGGTCCGGTCATCTTAGTTATACAGGCCGGGGGAAACAACCTAGGTCATCACAAGAGCGCATAACTAATGGCAATAATGAAACTAGACACTGAGCGCTTCAGAGAATTTTTCACAAAATTAGCTATAGTATGGTCAGAGATTGTGCCGATAGCGGTATGGCAAGGTGCGCGAGACATCACGGCCATCGAATGGACAAGGCGGGTAATAAATATTCGGATGGCAAAATTTAGAAGAGACAGAGGCGTTGTAGTGATACGACACCGACAACTGGAAGGAGATAAAGCAGGCCTCATACGGCCCGACGGTGTTCACTTAATAGATATTGGACTGGACATATTCCTGTCAGGACTCCAGGACGGAGTGGAACAAGCGTTAAGAGTGATGGGTGGGGGTCACAGTCCTGCATACGAGTACGCTGGATCCTCCGTGGCCTGGAAATAGAAAGGACATGTTGGAGAGTTACACTTGTTGGCCAACTTGCCGGAGTGGGGACCCAGGGCATGCTGCAACAAGCTGAATTATTTTAGAAATAAAATGCCTTTCTAATGGAATGAGTATAAAGAGTTAATAAAGCTGTGACCGATCCTCACCCATCCAGTTGTAAGAGTTACATTATTGGGTTGTCCATGAAAGGGGGGCGGTAGGGGGGCTGAGCATCTGGGTTTGGTTGGGGGTCCCCACAGTCTGCCTAGGCTAGATTAATTTAAAAATTCTTATTAGATACACAGGCGGTGCAGCTTGCTTCGCAGCTGGGCTAATACGCCCAAAGTATTGCCTAGGCTAGATGCAGTTAAAAATTCTACGCTGACTAGCAGACACTGAAGATTTGGAGCAGACCTCTGAGTAAACAGCTCTTCAGACTCAACCATCTGTGTTACCCCAAGCCATAGTGTATGTAGTTTCTTACAGTTAAAAGGGGGGGGTGCGACCCAACCCACCTGGAATTGACGATGCCAACGTCACGTAAGACACAGCAAGGGGACTCCCAAAATTGTGGCACAGACACCACTTAACCCTAGAACGCATACCTGTGGCCTTGCAGGCCCGCCCAGTTAATTGTTTTCTATTTTCTGCAAGATTGCTTTAGTTAGAATTTTGAAACTCTAGGTATTCTTCATGTATATAGTTGTTTGTCATTTGAGTTTGAGTTATTCCATGTTATTTGCACACGGGCCTAAAGGGCCCCAGGTATGTGAAAGTGTAGATTTTTATGGTCATGCGTTCTAGGGTTAAGTGGCATCAATTGCCCCACTGTTGCTTAAAACGGTTGGTGAGGTGATTTTACCAAATCCCCAAGCTTTTAGTCTCCCAAGGATGACACAGGGGTAGAAATGTCCTTGCGAATCCATGATTTGATCATCTTTATGAACGTGAGTCTGTCTACATTCTCAGTGGACAGCCGCGTGCGCTTATCTGTCAGCACACCACCAGCAGCGCTGAACACACGTTCAGAGAGAACGCTGGCTGCATGGCATGACAAGATCTCCAAGGCGTGAGTGGCGAGCTCCGGCGATTTTTCAAGACTGGAATACCAAAATGAGCAAGGGTCCAGTGACACAGTCATGGCTTCGATGTTCACTTGGAGATTCTCCTGTACCATCCTCTCTAGGCATTGACTATGTGTCAGACTTCTTGTCTCCTGTGGCCTTGCAAAGGATGGTCTAAAAAAGTGGTGAAACGATTCCACAAAATTGCTGTTACCAGCAGATACTGTGTTACTGTTACTGTTTGAGTGATGAAGACTCGACAGTCCCACCGTTGGCAAGTTAGAACTGTGAGATTCACTACGTGCACCACTGGTGTTTTGTGGAAAAGCACATGTAAGATTCTGCAACAGATACTCCTGCATTCGTCAATACCTTTTTATGGCAGGAATTATTTCGGCAAATATACTTTTGTACCGGGGATCTAAGAGTGTGGCAACCCAGTAGTCGGGATTACTTCGAATTCTGACAATCCGGGGGTCATGTTGCAGGTAGTGCAGCAAGAAGGCACTCATGTGTCTTGCGCATCCAGAAGGACCAAGTCCTTGTTGTGTTGGTAGCGAGGTAAGAATCATGCTTCCTTCCTCTGCCCTCTCCCTCCAACCTCGCACAACAGAAATGTGATCAAGGTCTCCCTCATCTGATGAGTCTTCCATGCCCATTGCCAGTTCGTCCTCCACTTCTTCCTCGGCTCCTGCACCTTCCTCAACAGTTTGGCTGCTACCATGCGCCCTGGTTAATCCCTCTCCCCCACCCTCCCATGCCTGCCGCCTTGGTGCTGCCAACCGTCTGGACCTTGGAGATGTTATCCCTTCCGCATACGACTCCTCCTCTACTTCCTCCACCTCCTCTTGTCCCACCACCTGACTCCGAATTCTGTTTAACATGTGCTCCAGCATGTAAATCACCGTAATAGTCATGCTGATAATGGCATCGTCAGCACTAAACATCTTCGTCGCCATTTCAAGACTGTGCAGAAGGGTGCATAGGTCCCTGATCTGAGACCACTCCTCCAGCGTGATTTGCCCCACCTCTGGATCTCGTTGGCCCAGGCTATACGTCAGAACGTATTGCACCAGGGCTTGTCGGTGCTGCCACAGTCGCTGCAACATGTGCAGAGTTGAATTCCACCGTGTCGGCACATCACATTTCAGCCGGTGAACTGGCAGGCCCAACGACTTCTGTAGAGATGTAAGTCGTTGAACTGCGGGATGCGAACGGCGGAAGTGAGCACACAGCGACCGTGCACTCTGCAGAAGGCCATCTAGTCCGGGATAGTGGGCTAAAAATTGCTGGACAACCAGGTTCAACACGTGAGCCATACAAGGCACGTGTGTGACATTGCCCCGGCGAAGTGCCGCACCCAGGTTTGCAGCATTGTCGCACATGGCCTTCCCTGGTTGCAGGTCCAGTGGAGACAACCTTTCATGAAATTGGGTCTCCAGAGCTGACCAAAACTCCTCAGCTATGTGACTCACATTTCCCAGACATTTCAAAGTAAACACTGATGCGTTGAGCCCTGCTGCCAGCATAGTAAGGAGGTGTGCAGGATTCCTTCTGCGCAGTTAGAAAGCAGGTGGCATTACCAGACAGGCTTTGGGTGCAGGTGGAGGACCGAGAGGAGGTTGAGGAGGCAGAAGCAGTGGAGGAAGTTCGAGATAAAGAGGATTAACACACAACTCGTGGGGACGGTAAGACTTGGACAGCAGCCCCTTGTCCTGCTGTCACCATAGTTACCCAGTGCCCAGTCAGCGACATGTAACGCCCCTGTCCATGCCTTCTCGTCCAAGTGTCTGTGGTGAAGTGCACCCTGTCACACACAGAGTTTCTCAAAGAAGCGGTGATGTTGTGTGCGACATGCTAGTGGAGCGCAGGCACACCTTTCTTTGAGAAGTAGTGCCGACTGGGCATCTGGTACTGGGGCACTGTGACGGACATAAGGTCTTGAAAATCCTCTGTGTCCTCCAGGTGGAAAGGCAGCATTTCTGTAGCCAAGAGCTTGCAGATGGTGAAATTCAACCTCTTAGCTTTCTCATGGCTAGGAGGAAATGGTCTTTTACTTTTCCACATCTGAGGGACCGAGGGCTGGCTGTTGTGCTTAGACGGTGTTGAGTAGGGTGTCCCCGGCAACTGCCGGTCTGTGAGGAAGATGCAGGCGGACATGTTAGGTTGCCTTGATCCAAAGGTGGTGCTCTCGATGTCGGAGAGCGCTCATCACTAGCAGGTGTTTCCACTTCCCAATGAACTGACGACCTGCCAATCACACTGGCTGTTGCGGGTAAAGAGGTGGCAGGTCTGCGTCCAAAAACATGTGTGACTGCTGTCCCCCCAGTCACAGAGGATGAAGAGGCTGCGGATACACAAGATGGGGCAGACGGTGGTTGGCCCAGCCGGCTAGGCCGCATTGTAGCACAGTGAGCTTCCCACTGCAACTTATGCTTCATATTCATGTGACGGTACATGCATGAAGTACTCAAACTATGTATTTTTTGGCCTCTACTTAGCTTTTGCTGACAAATATTACAGATAACACGAGTTGGGTCATCCTTATCGATCTGAATAAATGCCCAGGCTATGCAAGGCTTAGAGCCCATGTGACCTGAAGAGCCACTACGACTTGTGGTCAGAGGCAGAGTTGTGGTTGAGGATGCAGTTGTTGACGTGCTTCCAGTACTCCGTCTCTGTTCAGGAAGGCGCAACCTAACCTCGTCGTCAATAGCATCTGTGATGCCCCGCTGCGCTTGGTATCACAGATCCTACAAGAGTGCATTGATGGAATCCTCCACAAGAGGCCCCCATAAACATTCACACATCTCCACCTTCCACCTCAGACCAGCAGAGGGAGCCCGTTAGGGATATAAATAGGGAAGGTGGAGCTAGGCAGTTCAGTTCCTCTGAAGAGTTCCTGCAGTAGAGAAGCCTAAGAGAGGTCAGTCTGCAGTGGAGTTCAGTCTAGTCTAGAGAACGCAGTTAATAGTTCAGCAGTGGAGCACGAGGCTCCTGCTTGCTAGATTCAGGGAGCCCAGATAGAGCTTAAGGTGTGCCGGTGCCGTAAGATCAGTGAAGTACGGCAAGCTGCCGTTAGTGTGTATAGCCTAGTGAGGGCCCGAGTAGGCCGAAGGCGAGTGGCGAGTTAGTACATAAGGGGCAGAGGAGCTTAACCAGCTCACCCCGAAGCATTTACCGGACACAGGATCCGAGCTTACCGGTACCTCTATGACCCAGTAAGGCATAACCGGAATCCCTGGAGAACTACAAGTCCCAGGATCGCTAAGGTGCTGATATGTAACAGAGCCAGGAGACGCTTAGGCCCCGCATACTGGGAGCGTGAACTCCAAGAGAAGGCCCTACCACAAGGTCAGCCAGCGCAGGACAGAGACAAAGTTAGGCCTAGCTCCAGGCAGGTCAGAAACTTACTACGCAGAGGCAAGAAACAGGAGGCCCTACACCCGCTCATTGGGGAGGATCCTGATATGCACCCTTCACCCTACAGTGCTCCGGGATGTGCCTGAATTTCCACCAGTAAAAGGTACTGAAGTGACTACCGTGTCCGTTCCCGTTCTTGCTCTGACCCAGCTGGGTCTTGCCTGTCCTGCATTCCCCCTGCATACGCTGCCCTGAGACCTAGCTCCACCTGTGGGGAGCTATACCATCGAGCTGCCTTATCACCGGCCTCAGTGGACTGCTGCAGCGCTGGTGCTTGTCACCAGATACCACAGGTGGCGTCATGAACTCTTATAAAATTAACAATTATCCACCTTTTTAAAGAGAGACCCCAGGGTACGGGCCAGGGAGCCGACCACCGCGACATCCCCAAGGCCAGGCAAATGCCCGGGTACCGAGTCATCCCCATCCCCAGGGCTAGTCACATCCTCCTCCACCTCCTCTGCTGACCTTATCGACTGTCTGACTGTGGGTTGACAGTAAGTGGGATCTCCAACCTCGTCATCATCACCCTGTGTGTTATCACACCCGTCGCCCTCAGAGCCAACCTCTTCCTGCCCTGACCGAAAAGTCAAGTTGTCGCTCCAATCAGGTATTTGAGTCTCATCATCGTCTTCATCATTGTCTCCACCAACAGGAGCTACAGTTTGGGAACAAGGGTCTACATTATGCTCAGAACCTTCTTCATCTGGTCCTGGATCCAACTTATAAAGATTCTGGGCATCGGATCAGATCATTTCCTCATCTGGATTAACAGAAGCTCTGGAGCAGACCTCCGTTTCCCAGGCTATAGTATGAGTAAACAGCTGGGCAGACTCAGCCATCTGTGTTACCCCATACTCAGACTGGCAGCTGGAGACTTGGGAGCTGTGAGGAAGCAAGTGCGATTGGGGTGACACCTCTGAGGACTGGAGTATTTGTGATGTTGAAATTGAGGTGATGGAGAGCCCACTTGAAGGAGCACTTGATATCCGTTGAAGCACCTGCTGTTTTTGTGCCTCATCTAGAATTTGTAGCGATGGGCGTGTCCGTAAGAATGGGATCGTATCACATTGTCCACGAAAAGAAGTCGACATCTTGGTTTGGCTGGAAGATGGTCTTTCTTCTGCAGATGTTACTTCCCCCCCCACCGTGGGGGGCCTCGACCCACCGGCGGACAGGCACCAGTATTGGGATAGGGGGGCTGGCCGTCAGGGTCCACCGCGGCTCTGGCACAAACCCGGCGACACAGAGGTGGCACAGTCAGGAACGGACTGGCCGTGTCGGCTTCTCACTTTTTGGATTTTAGAAGGGCATGACATGCCTATATCTGTGTCTCCCCCTCCTTTTACTCCTCCACCTCTTTTCTTTTCGCATGACTATATGTACTTGTCACTTTTCCATGTGTTAGTTGTGTCTTCTGAGCAGTTTGTCAGCTTTTGGACACCTTTGAAGGTGTTTTCTATGTGTTTCTATGTGTTTTTGTTTGCCTGCCATTGGTTTTAACGGTGTTCGAAGGTGTTCGACGAACAGTTCGACGAACAGTTCGGCGAACACACGGGTGTTCGACGAACCGAACCGAACTCGAACACTACGGGGGTGGCTCAACACTACATAGGACCCCTTGTTCGAAAGGAGCTTCTGAACTCTCTTGTCCATTGAATTTGTCAGGTTTTGGATGGTTTCTGCTTCAATTGTTTTGCATGAGGACAGAATACCCTCCCAGAGCTGTTGCTTAGATGTGAACTGCCTCCCGCCATCATAGACACTCCTTTTGATGATGCTCCAGAGGTTCTGAATGGGGTAGAGGTCAGGGGAGCATGGGGGTCACACCATAAGTTTGTCCCCTTTTATGCCCATATCAGCCAGAGATGCAGATGTTTTATGTGCAGCATGAGATGGTGCATTATCATGCAAAAAAATGATCTTGCTGTGAAATACATGGTTCTTCTTCTTGAACCATGGCAGGAAGTGCTGTTTGAGAAAATCCACATACATTATGGAGTTCATCTTTAGCGCCTTCAGGGATCCTAAAGGGGCCGACAATCTCTCTCCCCATGATTCCAGCCCAAAACATTACTCCACCTCCTCCTTGTTGGCGCTGTAGCCGTGTTTGCGTGGGGTGTCCATCAACCAGCCATCCTCCACTCCATCCATCTGGACCATCGAGTGCTGCACGGCACTCATCCGTGAACAAAACAGTTTTGAAATCAGTCTTCATGTAATGTTTGGCCCACTGGAGCCGTTTCTGCTTGTGTGAAGTGGATAGAGGAGGTCGACAGGATGGCATATGCACAGCTGCAAACCTCTGAAGGACCCTGCATCTTGTTGTTCGGGGGACGTTGGAGGCACCAGCAGCTTCTAAAACTTGTCTGCTGCTATGACAAGGCTTTTTTGCCGCTGCTCTTTTAACCTGACGTAATTGCCTGTATGAAAGAGTCCTCAATTTGCCCTTATCAGCACGCACGCGTGTGTACTGTGAATCAGCTACATACTTCTTGATTGCCAAGACACTTCATCCTGATCATCGCACAATGTTGATTGTAGTCATGCCTTGACCTAAACACTCCACAATTTGTTGCTTCTCAGCAGCCGACACATCCTTTTTCTTTCCCATTTTGGCAGAAAATGTAGGCTGCTTAATAATGTGAGACAGCCTTCTTAAGTAGTCTTGCCTTTCATTGGACACACCTGCCAAACTAATTAGCACAGGTGTCTGCAATTGCTTACAGTGATATAAAGAGCCCTGACACACATCACCATCAATGAGTTTAACTGACAAACAAACAAATTCTTCCCTTATCACTCCTAAACACTTTTTCCATAATAATTTGGAACACAGTGTACATGTGCTTTTCCACAAAACACCAGTGGTTCACGTAGTGAATCTTACAGTTCTAACTTGCCAACCATGGTGGGGATGGAGTTGTTCAATAAAGGGCCCAAAATTAAGATAACGTAGATGGGAGAGGTCTCTATGAATAGGAATTCCTAAGTATTTGATACCCTGTGAGGGCCAGGCAAAGGGAAAGTTGGACTGGATGGAATCCTATATGGATTTGGGGAGGGAGACATCGAGGGCCTCAGACTTCGCTGCATTGATTTTAAACTTTGACCATGTAACAAAGTGATCTATTTCAGACATAACAGCATGGATGGATATATGTGATTGAGTGATATATACTAGTACATCATCAGTAAATAGAGAGCACTTGTACTCGGTGCCTCCCACCTCAATCCACCTAATATTGGGGTTATGGCGAATTGATGAGAGCAGGTGCTCCGTCACTAGGATGTATAAGAGAGGGGACAGAGGACATCCCTGCCTTGTCCCATTGGTGATTGTGAAAGGTGATGAAAATGTTCTGATGCACCCCCTGGGCCTTGGGACACCCGGAGCCGGACCCTTTTTGGTGGATGCTGGTGGTTGTAGTCTTCGTGGCGGCGACCCGGTTCCGTGGCTCAGGGTGGTCAAACCAGTGGCGGAACTATTTATGTGGTTTTGATGTTTAAATGTCCGACTACGCCACCCGTGGATTGCGGTCAGAGTGAACCGCCGCTGCAGGGCAGACCGCTGAGGCTGGTGTTGTGGGTGCAGCAGAGCGTAGCATAACTCCCCACGGGAGGAGTATAGCCTCAGGGCAGTGTATGCGGAGGATGGGGGTGATGGTGCAGGGCAGCAGCAGTAATGACACGGAGTCAGTGATGCAGTCCAGGGCCTTTACTCACAGTTTTTATTATCCAGACCACGTCTGCAGGCAACGGCTGCCCACGTCGTACTGTGCTCACCAGATGAGGGGTTCAGTCAACTCCCAGATAACTTTGGAGCGCTTCACAGGACCCCCTTTGTGTGTCCTTTGTCTGGCCTTTCTTACCAACCCTTCTGTCCGGCTGCCTCGCCTCGGGCCTCCTCTTGGTAAACTTGGCGCCAGTTTCCCTGACCCTATGTGCTGCCCTCCTAGCGGGTGTAGCAAGGGGCTGCGCCACATAAAATGTCACAGCCTCCGGATTCTAGCTGAGGGTCGTTTCCTGCCTCCACTAGTTTCGGGGACCGGTCTCCCCCTTTGGCCTGACCCCTCCATGCAGGTGGATTCGGGCGTGCGGTGGCGACTCGCCCGTCCGCACCCCTGGGATCCCTTCGTTCCTCGTTCCTGGAGCCTTCTCCGCTCCTCTTCCTTCCTTCTCCCTCTTCCAGGCCTGGGCCTCTGTTACTAGGCCCGCCTCCGGAGCAGAGCTCATGCAGAGCCCCTGCTCCCTGCCACTTCTGCTCAGACTTCTCTGCACTGAACTAAGATGGTGCCCACCTTTTATACTCCCTTCTCAATGCACCCAGGAACTGCTTCCTCCCTGCTCCTGCACTGCAGGGTTCCCCTTCCTCAGTGTTCCCTCCCCCCACTCCAGCCAGGGACAGGGACTGTCGTGCCCATCTCAGGGGCATATTGGTCGCCCTGCCCCACGGCAATGTGGTGTAATGCATGCAGGTGTCGGGTCCTGATCCACACTCCATCCTTACCTGAGAGTGAGATATCACACATCTGGGTGAGGTGCAATACCTCTGTAGCAACCGAGCCCTCAGGGTGCTACAGTTCCTTTTATCTTCAGCCTAGGTGACGTATTGCGATACAGGGCCGTGATTTTGGCTACAAAAGGGTCCCCTAGACCCCTACCCCAAGCTTTTTAAGAGAATCATATATGGCGTGCCAGGAGACTCTATGGAATGCTTTCTCAGCATCCAACGAGAGTATCTAATTACAAATTTTTAACTGCATCTAGCCCAGGAAATACTTTGTGCCTAGTAGCAGTGTCTGCTAGTCAGCGGATTATCCCGGCTGTTAAGCAAGCTACACCACCTGTAGTTTGGACACTTAATTTTTTCAAAGGAAATGCTTCAGGACCACGGGATACTCAGTGAAGAGCATCAGGAGGCACCCCAAGGCATAGGGGCTGGGACTGGCAGTAGGATGCCTTGCGGTGGACAGCCGAGCTCGATCTTATAAAAGCTTTTTAACTGCAGCAGCTTTAGTGGACGCTACTGGAGCTGGAATTACGCGGCTGCTGGCATGAGACTTGCCCTCCAATAGATCCTTGTAAATGGATTTAAAGTGTATTCATTCAAATTAGAGAGACAAATTAAATTAAAAAGCTTAAAGCTGCCTCCACCACAGGGGGGCTCGCTCGACCCACCAGCGGACAGGCACCAGTATTGGGAGAGGGGGGCTGGCCGTCAGGGTTCACCGCGGCTCTGGCACAAACCTGGCGACACGGAGGTGGCACGGGCAGGAGCGGACTGAACGTGTCGGCTTCTCACTTTTTGGATTTTAGAAGGGCATGACATGCCTATATCTGTGTCTCCCCCTCCTTTTACTCCTCCACCTCTTTTCTTTTCTCATGACTATATGTACTTGTCACTTTTCCATGTGTTAGTTGTGTCTTCTGAGCAGTTTGTCAGCTTTTGGACACCTTTGAAGGTGTTTTCTATGTGTTTCTATGTGTTTTTGTTTGCCTGCCATTGGTTTTAACGGTGTTCGAAGGTGTTCGACGAACAGTTCGACGAACAGTTCGGCGAACACACGGGTGTTCGACGAACCGAACCGAACTCGAACACTACGGGGGTGGCTCAACACTAGTCTTTTGCGATGTCTTTGTGTTCGTTTTTTTGCGGCGGTTTCACTGCGAAATCAGTTTATATATAAAATAGTAGCGGCTTCCAAGCAGAAGCTTCTAGAAGAAAAGACCAATCGCTTCTTTTAGCCGCTTCAAAGCTTTTGAAACCTGAAGAAGTTAAAAGAAGTGACAACAGAATGATCATATGCACAGCAAGTCCTTTTGACTTTTCAGTACATATGTTCATTCTTTTTGACGTTTGTACAGCTTTTTTTTTTTTAGAATAGACATTTATCATCAATCCACCTGCTCTGAGCACAATGTTATGGAGTTCCCAGTATGCAAACCATGCAAATAAGGTGAATGACACAGAATCAATATAATTGGTATAACATTTTTTAATGTAATCATATATATATATATATATATATATATATATATATATATATAAATAAGGTCATGTGACCTAAACGTTGGCCCATTGCACACAGACGTTTGCTGATGATTGTTGTAATAAACTTCTAACTTTCGGCTTATATTGGAGAGCCTGGTTTCCTCTCTATCTACTTTCCAGAGCATCTTCAAAATCCCCTCACAGAAAAGAGAGAAGGGGGTTCATCCGAAAATCGTCATGTGCAGGAGCAGTTTCTTCTTCAGCGTCTCAATAATATCACAGAAAGAAGACCGCTATTTCATTGATCATCATCTGAGAACTCAGTACTGGTACGATGTTTCCCAAAGCTGATGGTAAACTAAAGAAAAGACAGAACAGAAGCAAAGGTGAATTATTTTTTTTTAGCATCTGAAATGAATGCAGATGTAATCTATATGTTCTCTCTTATCTGGGCTGACGTACAAGATGGACTCTTCTAGTGTCACTGCCAAACTCTTAACTTCTTCCTTGAACATTTAAGATGTTCCACTGAATTTTAGAAGGAAGCAGTGTTTGCGACACAGGGGGCACCGAAGGTTGGAGTTGAGCCAGGTAGAGATGCAACCCTGATGGAAACAATGATTGCATGGTAGCACTGTGACTTCCTCTCCGGTCTCATAATCCGTCATGCAGATGACACACGACTCCTCCTGAGATGTTACAGCTCTTGTTGGGAGGTTCCTAATTTGCTGAGCTCGCCAAGTCTGCTGCCTTTCCTGCAGATTATATTGTGCAGGTGGTGATGGTGGCCGCATCTGTGGCGGAGGCGTCATCACTCCCATTCCCTGCTGCTGAAAGATGATGTTGAACAGACGGTTTGCCTGCAGTAATTGTACAGGAGATCCACTTGCAGCTGGAGACTCCCTGAGTCTGCGGCTGGGCAGAACGGGAAATGGCCGTCTGAATTCAAACTCAGTGGCGGTGTCTGAGGATCCACTGTCATCCCTTCTGCTCTCTGATGTTTCTCTGGAGGGCTCTGCAGGGACCGGTCTAAGCGGAGAGCGGCTTCTTTCCCTGCTCTCTTGTCCTCTTTGCCGGAGAGGAGTTCTGGCTTCTCTGCCTCTCGCAGTGACAGCAGTGACGTCTGTTCTGTGTCCACCAGTAGTAATTGGTCTTCTCTGATCCCTTTGAGAAGATCTCAATTGATGGACAATCATAGCTTGACCTATAAAGAAATACAATTTACTATAAATATGCAAATGTTTATAAAAATACACTTTCGAACCAAACGGAGTGAACCTGCTGTTGCTTTGGGGTTTAGGGAGAGGAGAAAAAATTGATTAATGTTTGGGCTAAATAAACCTGCTCAGTGGATCCCCTCTCTGCAGACATCACAGAGCAGGGGTGGAACCAGACTGCGACTAACACAGCCCCCAAGGACTATGAATGGGAAGGTGGAGGATGCACTGAGTGTACTGAAACCGCTTACCCCAGGGAAATCTCCTCCCTGAAAAGATCCTATAAGGTGGGAATATTCTCTCACTTACCCTGATTTTCAGGTCGGTTCATCCAAGTCTCGTTGTCAGCAATAAGCTGATGCAGCTCCCTGGAAGTCATGGTTCAGTTTCCCGGGGCTGAGATGGTAGAGTGATAGAAAATGAGAACCCAAGTTCTCTGATGGCACGGATGTTATGGTGCCAAAATATCAATAAGAAGCTGTAGAAGTAAAGCACTAGATGTATGAAACAAACTAGCTCGCACTTCCAAAACCAAGGTAGAGTCTCAGCGAAAACTTCAACTCTGAAAATGGCGCTGATGTCACCGAGTGCATAGATTGTATAACCTCACAGCATTCTATGTCACTGTGACATCACATGTGAGACCAACAACGCGCTGTCATGATGGTCGACTGTCCAATCTGTTATATACATATTATAAAATGTTATATTATTATATATTATAATACACATTGTAAAAAAATATTATATTATATTATTATTAACCATCTAACACTCTTAAGGTGTGTATATGTGTCTAAAGCATAGGAGATATATATATACATCTTATGAATATCAGATGCCTTGGAATAATAATCTCATACTTACCTTTCAGACCCCCAGTACTGCTGCTGTCAGTTTCCCCCGCTAACCTCCTGGCTTCTCCTTCCCGCAGGGGCCATTGGGTGACCACTGCAGCTAATCAGTTAATACATATTTCCCATTCATATGTTTCATGTTGATGTAAAATAAACACTTTTAGAAAAGAAAACAGATAAATAAGATTTTCAAAATACGGCATGTACTAAGGTGGATACTCATGGTATGATATGCAGAGAGAGGAATACTGGGAGGACACAGAACATGTTAGTCCACCTGCTTAACCCTCAGTATAATTCTTATCAGGTCATATAGCGGTGTACATAGAAATCCACAGACCCCATAGCAAAGATCTGAAATGGGACCTCTTATTGGCCCCTGGCTGCCATTAAGTAACCCAGTGGTGGTCACAGAGATCCCCTGTCTAACTGCTTAGATACCATAGTTGCTGGTCACTATGGAAGCTAAGGGGTTAAACTGATGTAATCAGAGCTAGCTTGAATTGCAGCAATTACAAATGGCTGTCTGCTGTGTAAAACAGCCGGCACCCACTGGATATGGAGTGGGCTGAGCATGTGAGTTTGCCCCTTATACACCATCATAACTTATGTGGTATATATACGATATAAACAGGGGATGGGGCTATTCGGCACTAGGCTCCTCCTGTTCATGGGCTCCATAGCGGTCATGTGGCCTGCCAAAATTGGCTGTATGCTACTGAGGTCATACATATAATATGTAAAAAAAAAATCATACAAGGTAAAAAATTGAAATTCATATCAGAAATAGTCCAGTTCTTTAGTGCCCATTCACATTAAAGGAAAATCATCTGAATTGATTGAATTTTGTGGGACAGGTCCATAATCCTCCCATGGAAAGCACATGCATGCTCGACTGAATCAGGCATACATGAGTATAGGAGCAGTGAGGGAGAGAAGAGAGGAAGGGAGAAGACGGTGATTGGTGAGTATCTTAATCTGCCTACATCACATAGATATTTAGGATGGATTAGGGAATCGTTAGCTTGGAGCGCTTCTTTCTCCAATAAGTTTTATTGATTTTTATAAACAAAGAAAAATATACAAACAATGAACAGAGAACGCAAAAGTGTAGACAAATTATAGATGAAAGTTACCATAAAAGTGAGTGATGAAAATGTTCAGCATGTGAAAAAGTGGAAATAATAGGAGTGGTACAGATGCGGAGACGGTTGGGACTGCTTGCCTCCCATGTAGACAGATTTTGATAAGGCATATGGGGCTCTATTACCCTAATCAAGATCTCAAGTAGGGGAATGACACCTTTGCTCTCACCCAGGTTCACCTGTCATGCCAGGTGTTGGTGCAAAACAGAGGGAAAAGGGAAAGGGAGCCCAGACACTAGGCAAAGGGGGAAGTGGAGACCTCATGGTCTGGTCTAGCGTCACCCTGTCTCAACTACCGTCCCTATAATGCCTCTTCAGCAATCGCCGCACGCGTGCCTTGCCCTACTTTCCCTGGCGTATGGCTATGGCTAGGGATGGAAGGAGATGAGCATTAGTCAACCTCCACTAAATACTATAGACAACAAGGGAAGACAAAACAGGGGGAAATTACTTAGCTTTAGATGACTCCAAATATGCACACGGCCTCAAACTCCAGAGAGGACTAAGAACTGCTCCTGCTTAGCCTCACAAGTAGAAATGAATATAGCCAGCGACTTCCTCTCAGACACACCAGGTATATATACACCCAGGCCAGAGAGATAATTAGCAAGAGAGAGGTAGCCGCTCGGTTCTAAAGACAGCCTCTTATTTAAGAAGCTGTCTGCAATGCCAAACGTAGAGATCTCCTGCAACCCACTGCAGGGCGACTGTCTGTCACCTCTGACACAGCCGTGACATCACCAGAGGGAAACAGTTGATAACATAATTGAGAGAATAGAGGAACAGGAGGTAGGATTGATGTATTCAGACTGAAGAGTCCACCTGGCGAAACCAAATTTAGCAAAAACATTTTCAAACTGCATCCATCTGTGAGATTAATTTGATAAGGATTGGATTACTGCTATGCAAGAGCTAGGTGTGAGAACCTGTCCAGTTCAGATTTATATGAATGATAAAAATGGTAGAAATGTTTCTTAAAGGGAACTTTCACCCCCTGTGAGATTTGAGACCTCTAATATGGGCATACAGGTTATAGAAAAATAAATCTATACATACCTGTATGGCCCATAGTAGAGTTCTGAATGCAGAGAAATGTAGTTTTATAAAATCTGTTTTCACATGCTTGGCATCCCCCGGAAGGCAAGAAATCCCCGCCTATATCTTTAGTTAGCCCAGAAATCCCCGCCTATCTGCTTATTTAGCATGTTCCCCCATCCCCTGCGCATCACAGGGCCCTGTGACGTGCACTGGTGTAACTCATTTCCCGCGCATGCGCAATGCAACGCTCACATCAGGAGCATTTTGTTTCTCCCGGCCCCGTTTGTCTCTGCCCTATTCCATAGTGTTCTAAATATGGACACACAGACCAAATACTAATGTCACACTGATGCAAAATGCTGATGACACTGGAACTATTATTGTCCACTTAAACGTTTAAACATGGACTTGTGAATGAAAAATATCAGATAATATAGCTGAGAGTTTCTCATTAATCATATACCAAGAGATCTGTCCTTTTCACTTCCTAGAAATCAGGTACTGGTTTTCTCCAGGCTAAGGCATCTGTGTTGGTTAGTGATGAGCGAGCATACTCGCAAGTACTTGGTACTCGCCTGAGCATCTCAGTACTCGAGATGCTCGAAGCTCGCCGAGTACTTCCGGGATGCTCGGGCGGATGCTGGGGTCCCCTCTCTGCATGTTTGGCGCTCTTTAGAGCGCCATTCAACATGCAGGAATTGTCTGCCCCACACTGCAATGCTGCAGCCATGTTAGTTGTGGCATTACACTGATTGGCTGGCCGCATAGCCTCATCAGGTCTATACCAGACCTAGCGCCGCCGTGCTGATCAGTCTACTCTGCAATCAGACAGTGTAGGGAGAGGTGCTGCTGAGCTAGGGAGAGATTTGGTTGTTTATTAGTTAGTGTAGGTATTCCACAAGATTCTCTACACATATTCATCTGAACTAACAGTCCTTCTGAGGACTAATCCAGCTGCAGAGATACCAGTGCTAGACAGGCAGGCAGGGTATATAGCAGACTGCAGTGCATATAGCAAGAGGATCCATTTCAGTTCTGTCTGCTGGTGCTTTTACAGATATTATATTTGTAGAAATAGCCCCACGTATCAGGGGCCAGGAATATTTTTTTTTATCTTTATCTGATTGTTTGCTTAAGGCTGTGTGCCCACGATGTGTTTTTTATGTGTTTCCGCAGGGCAAAAATGCTGCAGAAATGCTTAAAAAACGCATGGTAGAAGGCCTGCCATGTTCCCTAATGATAATCTGCATGTGCTTTGCACATGCTGCAGAAATTTCTGCTGCGGGTTATCATTGCGGAAAAAAACGCAGCACTACCAATTATTTTGCGGAAGCGCTGCGTTTTCGCTGCCATTGACTGGCATTGGAACCCTTGGATTCCGCATCACTGGATCTGTACATGCGGAATCCAAGCGTTTCAAAGTGCGGATGGTACCCGGGTCTGGATGAGAGGAGACTCTCATCCGGACCCGGGTACCATAGAAACTGTAAAAAAAAGAATAAAATCAAAAATAAATATGATACTTACCTTCTTATGGCCCCTGGTGTGCTTGTCTTCGCTTGCCGGCAGATCGCGGTGGACGGAAGGACCTGCACTGACGTCATTTAGTCTTGTGACGGCAGGTCCTTCAGTCTACCGCGAGCTGCCGGCAAGCCAGGACGGAGCGAATAAAGACTGCGCTGGCCATCAGAAGGTAAGTATATATATATTTTTTTCTTTTTTACCATTCTTTAAGGTCACACTATATAAATCCATGACGTTTGCTTGGATTTATATAGTGTGACCAAGTTGTCAAGCACTTTCCAAGTGATGCTAAAATCGCTTGGAAAGCGCTTGTCAACCCACATGCTGAAATGCATGTGAAGAACGCTTCACATCCGCTTGTCCCTGGCAGGAAAAACGCATGTACAATCCGCATGCGTTTTTTCTGCCAGGGAGATGCAGAATTGCTCAGGAAAAAATCCGGAGCATTTCTGCATCGTGGGCACATAGCCTAAAAACCAATCCAGAGAACACCGTTTTTCTGCGCCATTTGCTTGTTGGCACTGCAGAATACAGCCAGGTCCTTTCCATATTACAGCGCTAAAAATCCAGCTATTGAAAACTGTGGTTTGTCTGTCACATGGATCACATATAATTGCCCTCAACAAAGCAGTTACTGGGAAAGCCCACCTAACCACGGACACGTGGACAAGTGCTTGTGGGCAGGGATGATACAGCTCTCTGACGGCACACTGGGTTAACATAGTGGAAGCCGGGACCCAGTCGGACCTTGGGACGGAACACATCCTGCCGATGCCGAGGATTGCGGGCCCTAGATCAATCAGGGTTGCCCCCACAGTCTACAGCTCCTGCACCTCATCTTCCTCAGCCTCCTCCTCCTCTTCAGCCTCCATCTCCGAAATGACCACATCAGTCACAAGCTGGAAGCACTGCAGCACTGCCTCAGCCAAGCGGCAACAGGCTGTGCTGAAGCTAATATGCTAAGGTGACAAACGTGGAATGAACTGGCTCTCTACACCTTGGAGGTCCTGGCCTGCCCTGCCGCTAGCGTTTTGTCAGGGCTGGATTGGGCCAGACTTCTCAACACCACTGAATGATAGCAGTGTAACATAAACTCAAATCCAGTTTCTTTTTTGTGAGGTGTATTCCTATGCACCTTTTCACACCCAGACATGGGTATATGCATCCTGATTTTGGCTATTTGCTCTTGTCCTCCTCCTTCTCCTCATCCTCATCCTCCACCACCATATCACCTGGGTGACGTGGTCTGTGATGCAACACCCACATATTTTTTTAAAGGGTGTTTATGATGCCTGTAAAAAAATTTTTTTTATACAGTATGTTCATGTATACCCCCAGGGGTAAATGTTTGTCAGCCCATACACTTAGTGCATGGGCGTTACATGTATAGGAGACCCGCTCCTTTCTAATGGTAAACATTTTTTTATGAGGTCCTCCTCCACGTCTTTTCCAAGGTGCATTGGAATGCCTCCCAATTTTTGGCAACCCTTGCATTCATTGCATAGGTCAACACTATGGGAGACCCACTTCCTAATAATGGGAACATTTTTTCATGAGGCCCTCTACGTCATTTCCAAGGGGCATTGGAGTGCCTCCAAATTTTTGGCAGCCCTTGCATTCACTGCATAGGCCAACACTATGGGAGTCCCACTTACTAATAATGGGAACATTGTTTTCAGGAAGCCATCTGACCTCCACCTCTCTTGTACGGGGCATTGGAGTGCCTCCAAATTGTTGGCATCCCTTGCATTCACTTCATAGGCAAACACAATAGGAGACCCACTTCTTAATAATGGGAACATTTTTTTTCAGGAGGCCCTCCTCTACGTCTCTTCCAAGGGGCATTGGAGTAGGTCCAAATTTTTGGCAGCCCTTGCATTTACTGCATACGCAATAACAGTATAGGAGACCCACTCTTTAGTAATGGGAACAACAAAGCATAGCCAGCCGCTGGCCCTTTAAGAATAGTAAAGGCTGCCTGATGGCCCTATAAAAATAGGCTTTGTGACTTTCAGAGTCCCTCCTTTATAAATGAAGCAGGATGTGTCTGATCATTTCTCACACACCACATGGCCAGATAAGGTTGTAAAATGTTAAAATGACATTGCCTGGTGAAAGCATTTGTCACGGTTGAAAGCAATGCAAAAGTGCAAAACTGCATCAAAAACGCTACGTGTGAACATAGCCCAAGGTGTGGAGGAGTATTTTTGTTTTTGGTTATGTATTTTGCCTTATATACAAGTCATTACCCTGGAAAGGATGTTCCTTTACATATTTCCCAGGAAAATCCATTTTGGTTTCATTTTTGTATGTTTTATTGTGAGTCCGTAAAAGTGGCGTAATACCTCTGACAACATTGTTCACAGCAGTGACCTGGGAGTCAGAAATGCTTCCAGGGGTCTTCCCCATGCTGTTCCCATGTCATTTGAGCACTGTTCCCATCGATTTGGGCAATTTTTAAGCCCTGTGCAGACCGCCGGGGGGAGCCACCTGAATAATGATTGAGATTCTCGTAGACTTACAGTACATTGGTCTCGTTGCTCGGGTCGAGCACCCGAGTATTCCACTGTGCTCGACCCGAGCAACGAGCACCCGAGCATTTTAGTGCTCGCCCATCACTAGTGTTGATGTGTTGATGGGCATGGGGGACATGGGAGACATAACTGGACAGCTGTCTAAGGTGTATAGGCACAAGGCAGTTTAGGAGTTAAGGATAAAGATGTTACAAGATATTACATGAAATGTTACATTTTTTGCTGATCACTAATGGTTCACATAAACCTAAAATCTTCAGTCTTAACTTTTTCTTAAGACATTATTGTAAAGTCTATGAGAAGATATGATGGGTTCAAAGAACTTCTGGAATTTTAACAAATGCAGAAGACAATTTTTGAGATGGGGATGGATAAATAAATAACATATCACCAATTATAAGAAGAGATCCTACTTTTTGGGGGTCGTGTTTTACTATAATCAATTGTCTATTCCATCTGGAATGGAAGTTGTGCCTTGATTTTGTCAGAGATAATCTGGGGAGGCAAAACCATGGGGGGTCACACAAACCTCCACTTTTGGTACCCTGACTGCTGTTAGGTGCTGTGATGAAATCCTTGGAGCCATTGTCAGACAATACACCGGTGCAGTGGCCCTGGGTTTCTCCTGGTACAAGACAATATCCATCCTCATGTGATCAGACTGTGGAGTCAGTTTCTGGATGAGGAAGACATTTATGCCTTTGACTGGCCCTCATGTTTCCCAGAGCTGAATCCTTTTGAGATCCGGTGGTTTGTTCTGTATCAGGCATCCAACAAAGTCAAGTAACATTACAAACTATGCAGGAGCTCACCGATGCCCTGATAACCCAGAATACCGCCCATTGTCTCATCAGGAGCATGCCCAGACATTGTCAGGAGTGCTACAGACACGTGGGGTCATACTTTTATTTTTCACGTCACTGTAAATACTTCTATTCCATCCTTTGTTATTACTCTGTACGTCAAAAGATATCATAAGCAGAGAATGGGAAGATAAACAGCAAAACAAATAATTATTAAAACAAATCCAATGGAAATATTTATTTTTTATTTATTTAATTTTTAGTTCTTCAAACTCGAATTGTCTTCTTTCTTTTCTCACTTTATACAGAGAAGTTTTGCTACAAGAAGCAGACGTTCCACGGGTAAGTCCTTACTGATACAACGCTGTTACAATGCCTTATACCAATGTTCCCAGCCGGCAGCTCTCTGCTGGCGTCAGAACTGCAACTCCTAGAATGGCATAAATAGCCATAGATTGGGCAAAACTGCCCGACACATCCACTGGTAAAACTCCAGAATAGTAATTTACAGGACTGACCGGAATGAAACAATGATACTGATAGATGATGATGAATGGGTGAAGCTGCAGAAGAGACGATGTAGGACGGGGCGTTGCTTTGCCCGCTGTCAAGTTCTTCAAAAGTTGAACCATTTCGTCTCCAGATATGTTACTCCAGTTCCTGTAGTCCTTGACTGGGGTAACACTTCTGAAGGGGCACACGTACACGCACACCACTCATCAGATATGCCAAGTTCATTAAGTGTTGTGCGCCTCTTAATGAAAAGCATTCATGAATAAGATTTGCCGATTTATTTAAGACTGGGGCCTGAAAAAGCACTCACAAAATGATTAAAATCATTTTCCTAGTCATTTCTATTGATAGAATATTTATGCGCCAAAAGTGGCATAATTCTTGATGAATTTGCCCGTCAGGCTTCCACAAGCACAGTAGTGCCTTAGTTTTGCAACTTTTGGTGGATCCAGCCAGGAGTGGAGTAAAAATGCTAAAATTCGCAACATTTTTGTGCTACTTTGAATTGCGACCAAAATTTTGCAGCGTTTCAAAGTGTTGAACACTAGAAAACTGTTGAAAACAACTTGATGAGTCGGGCCCTATATCTCCAGCAGTGGCAGTAAATAAATGGAGCAATGAATGGAGTAATGAAGCTTGTGCAAGACTATATCCCTCCATTCAAATGGAAGAGAAAAAAACACAGAGGCGCTCTATGTGTGAACCAGCTTGGAGGTCCAGAAATCCAGCGTTCTGGAATTGCTCACCTGGGATACTTGTGCTAACCATGTGTGAAGCCCAGCTGTGCTTGGTATCACAAATCCTAGAAGGGTGTATTGATGGATTCCTCCTCAAGAGGCCCCCATAACCATTCACACATCTCCACCTTCCACCTCAGACCACGAGAGGGAGCCCGCTAGCGATATAAAAGGGAAGGTGGAGCTAGGCAGCAGTTAGTTGGAGTCAGAGTCTAGTTCAGTCTGGTTTAGCCGTGACTCCAGTACAGCCTGAGAGGAGTTACCTCAGAGGACAAAAGCCTGTTCCAGCTCCTGCAATTGCTAGCCTGCAGTGGAGCTTATCCAGATCAAGACTCCATGTAGCTCAGAGAGGTGAGCTTCAGGTGTGCCAGCGCCATAAGATCGGTGAAGCGCGGCAAGCTGCCATTAGTGTGAGTAGCCTAGAGAGGGCCCGAGTAGGCCGAAAGAGAGTAGAGAGTTAGTTCATAGGGGGCAGAGGAGCTTAACTAGCTCACCCCGAAGAAGCAGTTACCGGACACCGGGTCCGAAGCTTACCGGGATCTCCATGACCCAGAAAGATAAACCGGAATCCCTGGAGAACTACAAGTCCCATGCTGATTCGTACCAGAGCCAGGAGACCCATAGGCCCCGTAGGTCGGGAGCGTGCACTCCAAGAGAAGGCCCTACCACAAGGACAGCCAGCGCAGGACAGAGACAAAGTTAGGCCTTGCTCCAGGCAGGTCAGAAACTTACTACGCAGAGTCAAGAAGCAGGAGGCCCAAAACCCGCTCATTGGGGAGGATCCGGACATACACCCTTCACCCTACAGTGCTCCGGGGAGTGCCTGAATTTCCATCAGTAAAAGGTACTGAAGTGACTATTGTGTCCGTCCCTGTTCTTGCTCCGACTCGGCTGAGTCTCCTTGTCCTGCATACCCCGTCCGTACCCTGCTCTGAGGCCTAGCTCCACCTGTGGGGAGCCATACCATCCAGCTGCCTTATCACTGGCCTCAGTGGACTGCGCAGCGCTGGTGAATATTATCAGAAACCATAGGTGGCGTCACGAACTTTTATAAACTTGATATCTATCAACGCCTTTTTAAAGAGAGACCCCAGAATACGGGCCCGGAAGCCGACCACCGCGACCTCCTTAAGGCTAAAGGCCCGGGTAACCGAGTCATCCCCCATGCCCTGGGCTAGTCACATGCACAACACTGCATGAAATGTGAACTGAAAACACTCAAAGCTGCGGCACCGACCTCCTGTCCCAATTGCCAGAGAAGGAAGCAAAGGATAATCCAGGAAGGAGGAAGAAATGCAGTTTCTCCAGGCGCTGCCACAAAGGATGACGAGCCAGATGGTAAGTAAGATTTTTCTATTGTTTTGTAATGGTAACAAGACTACACATTTCTGGGATGATTCAATTCAAATGGGACACTCTAGAGCCCCATGTTTTAAACTGTGGAGGTCCCAGTGTGGGATACCCAGTGGTCAGCAAGTATTTACTTTTTCGGTGAAAGGTGATAACTTGCAACCTTTGTAGCATATCTTTAAATGATTATTCTCATTTCTTCTTCAGAAGCGCGCTGCTCCCCTGTCTTCCTACTTTCTGCTCGGCAGGGCAAAGTGCGCTCCAGACTGACTGACATTTTGGAGAAGCATCATAGATGCGCAATTGGCCCAAACTTAGTTCCCATGCCGCTATATGAAGCATCGGAGGATCACAGAAGTACTCAAGCTGGTTGGATTCACTCATCTGGCCAACTTCAGAGCAGCACTTGTAAGCTCTACAGCAAAGAGCTTGTAACTGTTGCGCTTCTCGCCTTGGAGAATGACCACCGAAATGAAATGGAAAAGACAGAAAATCATCTTTCCAGGTAATGCACTAATGTATGTTTTTCTTTATATTAAGCCATGTTTCCACATATTCAATATAATAAAATCTCATTCTCCCTCTATGAATGTTCATGTGCAGGAAAAAAACTGAGTAAAACTCTCTTCTTTATTAATTCTGGCATCTTTTTGACTTGCTACATATGAAAATAGTAGAAGGTAAATATATAAGACTAATGCAGAAGACGACAGTCCAATGGGAACAGATATTGTGCCTTTATAGAAACAAATGTGGGGCCTTTGCAGTTGTCACCAAATTGATGCAATGTATCCTTATTAATAAAACAAAGATGTCTCTGCCGGGTTCTCAAAATACTATTTATTGATTTATATAGCTCTGTTTCTAACAATCCAAGCAATGCAATAACTGCAAATATACAGCGAGTATAATAAGTATTGAACGTTTCACCAATGTTCTACATAAATATGTTTTGAATGGTGCTATTGACATGAAATTCTCGCCAGATTTCAGTAAAAACCCATCCAATCCACACAGGCAAAGAAATGAAACCATAAATGTCCATAAATGAAATCATGTGTAATAATGAAGATGACACAGGGAAAAAGTATTGAACAAGCTTCCTGAAATGTATTTAATACTTCATACAAAAGCCTTTGGTGGTGATGACAGCTTTAAGACGCCTCCCGTATGGAGAAACTAGTCGCATGCATTGCTCAGGAGTGATTTTGGCCAATTCTTCTACACAAGCACTCTTCAAATCCTGAAGGTTCGGTGGGCTCCTTCTATGAATTTTGAACTTTAGTTCCTTCTATAAATTATGCAATTTTTACCAAATGTGGCAATACACCATATGTGGTTGTACACTAGAGTTTGAGCACACGGCAGGGATCAGTTGAGTAGAAGCGCCACTTGGGTTTTAGAATGCAGATTCTGTTTGAATAGATTGAGGGTGCCATTAGCCGAGCCCCTGAGGTGTCAGATCAGCAGAAACCCCCACAAGTGACCCCATATTGGAAACTTTACTGCTTAAGGAATTCATCAAGGGGTGTAGTGAGTATTTTGAACCTACAGATGCCTCACAGAATATTATAACATTGGAATGTGGAAATTTCACATTTTAGTTGTTAAAATGTAATTTTTTTTTATTAGCTACAAATGTGTCAGTTACATGAGGGTTAGTAGGTGAAACTGGACCCCAAAATTTATTCTGCAATTTCTCCCGAATATGGTGATGCTCTATATGTTGTCAGAAACTACTGTTTAGCCTCACGTCATGGCTGAGAAGGAAGGAGCGCTATTTGGATTTGAACCACAGATTTTGCTAGAACAATTTTCGGGCAACATTTGCAGAGCCGTTAAGGTGCCAGAACAGCAGAAAACCTCCAAAAGAGACCCCATTGCAGAATTTGGACCTCTCAATGAATTCATCTACGGCTCAAGTGACTATTTTGTAACATCCACGCCATAGTTTTTTGGGGGGAGAATTGCAACTATGCCAGCTCAGTGCCCACACATTGTGCCCAGTTGGTGTTTCTGGGGAAAACCCGTAAAATGTTAAGTGCGCTCTTCCCGCTACAATAATGCCAAAAATGTAGCCTCTTACTGTAGTTTAGGCACAGTGGGGCTCAGAATGAGGGGGTATTTGGGAGCGTATATTTCACTGTATTTTATTTGAGGGGTGGGAGCCATGTTGCTTTTCCAGAGTCTTTCTTCTACCAGTAACATGGGAACCCTCTACATTTCCAGTGACAGATGGCAGATCTGAGTGGGGGCAGGTTTTGTGCAGGAAAAGTTAGGGTTTTTTTGGTAACATTTTGGAGTACAAAATATTTTTTGATCACTTTCAGTATGGTGGGATCACATTCTTGTGTTCTACGCTGAGCATTTATAACACGGTTTCTGAGTAAATCTCACAAAAATGCGATTCAAACGAAATCCCCAGAGGAACCATCCATCATAATGAGGCAGATGGAGACACTTTGGACTCTGTTTGCCGTCTATTCCGGTGGTATCCATCTTTTTTGGCGTGCACAAAACTGTGGTCGCCCACACTTGTGCGCTAAAAAGATGCATAAAATAATGTGACACCACTGTAACAGACACCAGAGTCCAAAGTGCCTCCATCTGCCTCTTTATAGTGAGTGGTTCCATTGGGAGTTTTGTCTGAATCGTGTTTTGTCTGAATCGCGTTTTCTCTGATTTACATAGAAACTCCAATGTAAGCGCTCAACAGAGAGTGCAGGATAAATGTGAATCGAGCCATATTCCAATTTTTGGGATGTAGAATGAACAAATAGACAGTAGTACAAGAACAGTTTTTATTTTTATTTTTGCGCTGCTCATCGTGCGGTATAAATTAATCTACGGGTCAGTGCAATTACAGCGATACCAGATTTATATAGTTTTTTATGTTTTGCTGCTGTCACGCAGTAAAAATGATTGTTTATAAAAAAAATTTTTTTTTTTGTCGCCATATTGTGAGAGCTATAAATTCTTTATCTTTTGACGAACAGAGCTGTATGAGGGCTTATTTTTCACAACGAGTTGAAGATTTTTTTGGTACCATTTTGGTTTACATAACAATTTTTGATTGCTTTTTACTAAGATTTTTCAGACACAGAATGAATAAAAAACAGCAATTCAGCTATTGTTTTTATACTGTACATTCTTTTGCACGGTTCACCATGCGGTAAAAGTGATAACACTGATTTATTCTTCTGGCCTGTATGACTGTATGATTACAGTGATATCAGATTCATATGACCCCCTGATTCATTTGCTGTTTTGGGGTAACTTTGTTTCTCCTATTTTCCCTTGTCCATCTCTTCTTAAGGGTATTATATAGACCTGTTTACCTATCAAAATATATTTGTTTAATTCACCTTATGGACATCTATGGCATACAGTATATGTTCCATATGCATTTCATGTCCCTTTTGATCAGGGATATTCACTCAGTATACATATTTTTGTACGGTTTGTACCTTTCTCTACGTGACCCCAGGTGTTCATGTCACTTATATTGATTGTCTATCATTATTGCTGGGGGATATTTTTAGCACACTTTTTATTGCTATATTTTTTAATAATTTGTGGAATATTTATTATCCCCCATACATTTTTTGGTACACCACTGCACTTATTTTGCACGTATTCATTGTTAGTGCTTATGGCATTTATGTTCAATATTATTGCTATTATTATTGTAACAGGTTAACCCTTTTTATTATTCACTTTTTTATGTATCTCTTAGTACACTAGTGCACTTGCTCCGCACTTATTCACCCACAGTGCTTATGGTATTATGTCTAACATCATTGCTGTCATTAGTAATAGGTTATTTCATCCATCCTCTCTCTTGTAGCTTCTAATTCCATCTGACTTATATACCAGGTGCAAGCGTTTATTAGGATTACTATGTATTATGTATTACGTTTTCCACCTCCTTTACACACGATGTGATATGAGTCCTGTCCAATAGCGATCCGGGCTCCCCCATCTTTTGTACACCTAGCGGTATTTGCTAGCCGCACACTTTACTTACTTCCTTTCCTTGGGCTTGTGCGCATGCGCATTCATGGCACTCAGTGTCTTCCGGCCTTGCGCACTCGGAACAGTGTGCGTGCCACGTATGCGTTCCAAGCGCACAATCCTGAAGTCACCTTTTACATCTATGAGTTACTGAGGAACGCTTCATGTGCCGCCTTCCACCCATGGCAATAATTGGATATAAGGCTAAAAACTTTGATTAATGGCTGTATATATAAGGAACACTGTCCCCTCCCTAGTTAACGCCCCTTGGAAGATGCACTGGCGAAACGGCGTTGTCGGGGGTGCATACACATGTAGATCTGACTACTAACAGTAAGTTCTAAGTGACAACTCCTTTCAAATCAGTACTACCGGGATTCAAAGCCTCCAAGCATTGCACTGTGCACTTTACGACGGGCTAGTCCCTATAATCTGTGTTTTATTTGATTCATGTTTACTGTTTTATGCCAATAGACTTCTCCATGGAAAACCTTGATTTATTAGGTTTCTTTTCTCCAGCACAATGCACCTTAGACGTGGGGTTATATATCTGCATGGTTTAATTAGTGATCACATGGAGTCATAGCTTATTTTCAAATAGCATTAGGCTCTTCTATATGTGGATTGGTTAACGGTTTCCCTTCCCTGCTATGTTTATATGTTGTTTTATTGATTTTAGCATTATCAAATTAATAGAATAGAGTGTGTTCTTAAACCACTGGTAAAGATTACACCCAGCTACATTCAGGACACAACAGACCTACTGAATAAACTAGCAGCAATAGGTCCTCTACCAGAAGGAACCATCCTGGCCACCATGGATGAGGAATCTTTGTATTCTAACATCCCACATCAGGATGGATTAAATGCCTGCAAAATCTTCATAGAAAATACAGGAATTGTTGCTGATTCTGTGGTCAAACTTACAGAATTCATCCTCACCCACAATTACATTGAATTTGATAACAACATATATCTACAGGAAACTGGTACAGCGATGGGAAGTAAAATGGATCCACAGTACGCAAATCTTTTCATGGCCAAGCTTGAAAGTGACTTTTTGTCCTCATGCCCCATCAGGCCTCTGGCCTACTATCGTTTCATTGACGATATTTTAATCATCTGGACGGGGTCTGAGCAACAGCTGAAGACGTTCCATGAACACTTTAATCGATTTCATCCCACCATCAACCTAACACTCAACTACTCCTGTACTGAAATTAACTTTTTGGACACCATCATCAAGCTACAGAACAATGAAATAGAGACATCCTTGTACAGGAAACCAATCGACCGTCCTACATACCTTAAATTGTTTACAGACAAGCCGTCAGATACAATCGGATATGTTCCAACCCTATGGATAGAGACAAACACCTTCTTGGTCTCAGACCTTTTTGAATCAGGGCCACCATCCAAGAACAATTGAGAACCAGATTACAAGAGCCACCAGAATACCAAGGAATCACCTCCTACATTACAAAACCAAACAAGAAAGCAACCGGGTGCCTCTAGTAGTCACCTACAATTCAAATCTGGAGGCGCTAAGGAGAGCTACACGGAAACTACAACCCTTACTACAAAAAGATGCCCGATTACAATCCATATTTCCAGACCCCCCACTTCTGTGTTTCAGGCAGCCCCCAAATCTAAGAAGCATCATTGTCAGAAGCTTTCTGTCATCTCCTCCAGCTACAGGTACCTTTCCTTGCAACCAGAAAAAATGTAAAACCTGTCCGTTTATAATGACCACAGACAAGATGATGATACCCAACTCACATCAGGACTATAAGATCCCAGGTACGTTCAGCTGTATCACATCTAACGTAGTGTACTTAATTATATGTACCAAATGTCCAGCTGGGGGTCTTTATGTAGGGGAGACAGGGCAAAAACTTAGGACAAGAATGAATCATCATCGCCACACAATAAAAGAAAAAAGAATAGATCTACCTGTAGCCAAGCATTTTTGTTCCCCTGATCATAGCATAAAAGACATGAAATTACTGGTATTAAAAGGTCATTTCAAATCTCAAAGAGAAAGAAGAATCTCAGAATATAAACTAATGGTGACCTTTAACACTTTCAGAGCAGGAATGAATGTGTCGCATGGATTTATGTCATTTTACATCAACTAAGGAATGTGCCCCTCAGACTTGTGAGGCCATCATAACACTAGACCTAGTCACAGGACAATAAAACCTTCACACTCCTTATCTATTAACTGCTAAAATATTTGTAGCCAGAACTGCTTATCTCTCCCATAATAACTCTGCTTTCCGTCACCTGTTGCATCTATTGCATTATTTCTGTGTCTTATTGTGAATAAATATGTGACTCTTCAGATTTTGTGGTATACTAGCCTGATGAAGAGACCTGAGTAGTCTCAAAAGCTTGCAATTTGTTACTATCTTTTCAGTTAGCCATTAAAAGGAATCAACCACTGAGGACTCTCAAATCAAAGCATTATCAAATACATTTCTGATGTTTCATTTCTGCGCATATTTCTATTCTGTGTCTATAATTTGATTTTAATATTGCAGCTGTGGGATTATATTTATTGTTGAAGTGGTATGCAGTGACTTACCTGGGACACTTGTGTTAATTGCTATATTCTAACTGAGACAAAACCGTGTATGAATAAAGGATATTTATTACACACAAGTCTACAGTTCATATACTACTAATCACCACACTAACACAGTGCACACTAATAACAATAGCAGACAGTACTAATATACGATTAATTCCCAATTACCTAATTATACTTCCCACCCACTTGAGCTAAAAACATACTTACATTAATACTTATATCCCACCCGTCTATCACTACACTATCCCTATGGAGAAAAAGGGGTTACAAGCAGTGATCAGTAGACACTCAGCCAGATATCCTCATCATGGTGTCCATCGAGTTTTACCTGAAGTGGCTTTTGTGATGTCTTTGTGTTAGTTTTTTGCTGCGTTTTCACTGCGAAATCAGTTTATATATAAAATAGTGGCGACTTCCAAGCAGAAGCTTCTAGAAGAAAAGACCAATCGCTTCTTTTAGCCGCTTCATAGATTTTGAAGCCTGAAGCAGTTAAAAGAAGTGACAACAGACGGATCATATGCACAGCAAGTCCTTTTGACATTTCAGTACATATGTTCATTCTTTTTGACGTTTGTACAACTTTTTTTTTTTAGAATAGACATTTATCATCAATCCACCTGCTCTGAGCATAATGTTATGGAGTTCCCAGCATGCATACCATGCAAATAAGGTGAAAGACACAGAATCAATATAATTGGTATAACATTTTTTAATGTATATACATATATATATTATGAACAAGGTCATGTGACCTAAACGTTGGCCCATTGCACACAGACGTTTGCTGATGATTGTTGTAATAAACTTCTAACTTTCGGCTTATATTGGAGAGCCTGGTTTCCTCTCTATCTACTTTCCAGAGCATCTTCAAAATCCCCTCACAGAAAAGAGAGAAGGGGGTTCATCCGAAAATCGTCATGTACAGGAGCAGTTTCTTCTTCAGCGTCTCAATAATATCACAGAAAGAAGACCGCTATTTCATTGATCCTCATCTGAGAACTCAGTACTGGTCCGATGTTTCCCAAAGCTGATGGTAAACTAAAGAAATGACAGAACAGAAGTAAAGGTGAATTATTTTTTTTACCAATTGTAATGAATGCAGATGTAATCTATATGTTCTCTCTTACCTGGGCTGACGTACAAGATGGACTCTTCTAGTGTCACTGCCAAACTCTTAACTTCTTCCATGAAGATTTAAGATGTTCCACTGAATTTTAGAAGGAAGCAGTGTTTGCGACACAGGGGGCAGCGAAGGTTGGAGTTGAGCCAGGCAGAGATGCAACCCTGATGGAAACAATGATTGCATGGTAGCACTGTGACTCCCTCTCCGGTCTCATAATCCGTCATGCAGATGACACACGACTCCTCCTGAGATGTTACAGCTCTTGTTGGGAGGTTCCTAATTTGCTGAGCTCGCCAAGTCTGCTGCCTTTCCTGCAGATTATATTGTGCAGGTGGTGATGGTGGCCGCATCTGTGGCGGAGGCGTCATCACTCCCATTCTCTGCTGCTGAAAGATGATGTTGAACAGACGGTTTGCCTGCAGTAATTGTACAGGAGATCCACTTGCAGCTGGAGACTCCCTGAGTCTGCGGCTGGGCAGAACGGGAAATGGCCGTCTGAATTCAAACTCAGTGGCGGTGTCTGAGGATCCACTGTCATCCCTTCTGCTCTCTGATGTTTCTCTGGAGGGCTCTGCAGGGACTGGTCTAAGCGGAGAGCGGCTTCTTTCCCTGCTCTCTTGTCCTCTTTGCCGGAGAGGAGTTCTGGCTTCTCTGCCTCTCGCAGTGACAGCAGTGGCGTCTGTTCTGTGTCCACCAGTAGTAATTAGTCTTCTCTGATCCCTTTGAGAAGATCTCAATTGATGGACAATCATAGCCTGACCTATAAAGAAATAAAATGTACTATAAATATGCAAAAGTTTATAAAAATACACTTTCGAGCCAAACGGAGTGAACCTGCTGTTGCTTTGGAGTTTAGGGAGAGGAGAAAAAATTGATTAATGTTTGGGCTAAATAAACCTGCTCAGTGGATCCCCTCTCTACAGACATCACAGAGCAGGGGTGGAACCAGACTGCGACTAACACAGCCCCCAAGGACTATGAATGGGAAGGTGGAGGATGCACTGAGTGCACTGAAACCGCTTACCCCAGGGAAATCTCCTCCCAGAAAAGATCCTATAAGGTGGGAATATTCTCTCACTTACCCTGATTTTCTGGTCGGCTCATCCAAGTCTCGTTGTCAGCAATAAGCTGATGCAGCTCCCTGGAAGTCATGGTTCAGTTTCCCGGGGCTGAGATGGTAGAGTGATAGAAAATGAGAACTAAGTTCTCTGATGGCACGGATGTTATGGTGCCAAAATATCAATAAGAAGCTGTAGAAGTAAAGCACTAGATGTATGAAACAAACTAGCTCGCACTTCCAAAACCAAGGTAGAGTCTCAGCGAAAACTTCAACTCTGAAAATGGCGCTGATGTCACCGAGTGCATAGATTGTATAACCTCACAGCATTCTATGTCACTGTGACATCACATGTGAGACCAACAACGCGCTGTCATGATGGCCGACTGTCCAATCTGTTGTATACATATTATAAAATGTTATATTATTATATATTATAATACACATTGTAAAAAAAATATTATATTATATTATTATTAACCATCTAACACTCTTAAGGTGTGTATATGTGTCTAAAGCATAGGAGATATATATATACATCTTATGAATATCAGATGCCTTGGAATAATAATCTCATACTTACCTTTCAGACCCCCAGAACTGCTGCTGTCAGTGTCCCCGCCGACCTCCTGGCTTCTCCTTCTCGCAGTGGCCATTGGGTGACCACTGCAGCTAATCAGTTAATAGAAATTTTCCATACTTATGTTTCATGTTGATGTAAAATAAACACTTTTAGAAAAGAAAACAGATACCGTATATTCCGGCGTATAAGACGACCTGGTGTATAAGACGACCACCCTACTTTCCTGTTAAAATATAGAGTTTAGGATATATTCATCGTATAAGACTACCCCTTTTCCAACGCATACCAAACACCGGTAAAAATTAAAAAAAAACAGATTTGAATTTAACATGGTCCTTTTTTAATTTAAATTCTTATGACATGCAGGTATATAGCAGGAAAACTGTCACTCATAAACATATTAAAATAGGGGGGACCCCACGTCATTTTTTGGGGGGGTCCCCCATTCTAATAGCTAGTAAAGGCTAGGTATTCAGCTGGGGGCTGATATTAGTAGCCTGGGAAGCTCCGTGGGTATTACCCTCTTCCCAGACTTCAAACATCTGCCCCAGCCGTCTGCTTAACCTCCGCTAGAGACTATAATGATGGTGGATCCCACGCCAATTTTCTTTTTAAAAAATCCTTTATTTTAACACTAAATGACAATTGAGGGGTTAATAAAGATGCAGTCCCTAAATTATTAATTTTGTAATTAATTTTTCCCAAAAATGTTGACGTGGGGCTTCGCCATATTTTTGTGTCCAGCCAGGTACAGCAGGCAGGAACGGGCTGCACCCAACCACCAGCTGCCTATTTGTACCTGGCCGGAGACAACAATATAGGGAAGCCCTTTTTTTTTAATTATTTCATGAAATAATTAAAAAAAAAAATACGTGGGGCTTCGCCCTATTTTTGTGTCCAGCCAGGTACAACTAGGCAGCTGGGGGCTGGAATCTGCAGCGCAGGGAGACCCAAGCTTTCTGGGCCCCCCCCCGCTGCAAATTGCAGTCCGCAGACACCCCGGAAAATGGCGCGTTCATAGAAGCGCCATCTTCTGGCGCTGTACCCAACTCATCCAGGGCCCTGGTGCGGTGGCTCACTGGGTAACCTAAAGGGGTTAGGGCCAGCTTGGCATTATCAGCTGGCCCTAAGCCCGAAATTCATGGGGTCACGCCAATATTAGACATGACCGCCATGAATTTCTAGTAAAGTAATTAAAAAAAACACAAACACCCAGAATAAAGTCCTTTAATTGAAATAAAGACACAATTTTTTAATGTTCTAAATTAAACCATACTTACCATCACGCCCATTCCAGCTGAAGCCAACGATCTCCTGCAATAAAAGTAAAATAATAAAGCAACCTCATCCTTACCTCTCCATGGTTCCCAGGACCGGTCCAGCTCTGCTACATTCACATGACAGGCTGGACCGCAGCAGAACGCTGCCGTTCAGCTTGCCATGCGGCAGACACTGAGAAGCGCAGGCATGCTTGTGCTCCTCAGTGTCTGACTGTGACGGCATCCAGATGAGCCGAGATCATGTCCAATGAACTCGGCTCACCTCATGCACGTCACTGACAGCGTGGGAAAATTCTCCTGCTTCCCGCATGCGCAGTAGAAGTTTCCCACGCTGTCAGTGACGGACGTCCAGGAGGTGAGCTGAGTTCATTGTCGGCTCATCTGGATGCCGTCACAGTCAGACACTGAGGAGCACAAGCATGCCTGCGCTTCTCAGTGTCTGCGGGATGACAGGCTGGATGGCAGCTTTCTCCTGCGGTCCAGTCTGTCATCTCGATGTAGCAGAGCTGGACCCGTCCTGGGAACCATGGAAAGGTAAGGATGAGGTTGGTTTATTATTTTTCTTTTATTGCAGGAGATCGTTGGCTTCAGCTGGAATGGGCGTGATGGTAAGTATGGTTTAATTTAGAACAATTGTGTCTTTATTTCAATTAAAGGAGTTTATTCTGGGTGTTTGTGTTTTTTTTAACTTTGACTATGGGGTTAGTAATGGGGGTGTCTTATAGACGCCTCTCCATTACTAACCTGGGCTTGATGTCAGCTGGCATTATAAGCTGACATCAACCCCAGCCCTATTACCCCCTGCCACCGCTACAGGGCAGCGTGGAAGAGCGAGGCTAAGTGCCAGAATTGGCGCATCCTATGAATGCGCCATTTCTGGGGCAGCTGACGGCTGGTGTTTCTAGCCTGGGAGGGGGCCAATATTCATGGCTCCCTTCCTGGGCTATTAATATCAGCCCCCAGCTGTCTGCCTAGCGTTTGCTAGCTATTAAAATAGGGGGGACCCCACGTCATTTTTTTGGGATCCCCCATTTTAATAGCTAGTAAAGGCTAGGTATTCAGCTGGGGGCTGATATTAGTAGCCTGGGAAGCTCCGTGGGTATTATCCCCTTCCCAGGCTTCAAACATCTGCCCCAGCTGTCTGCTTAACCTCCGCTAGAGACTAAAATTAAGGGGAACCCCACGCCAATTTTTTTTTAAATAAATCCTTATTTTAACACTAAATGACAAGTACAGTAATCAACACTGTCACTGTACTTCATATATATGTGACTGACATGTTTCTATCTATCTAATCTATGTGTGAAGCTCTATTCTTTCTATTCTAAATTGTCGGGTGCCGGCTTATGCCGCTGCTGAATTACCGGCTTTTCATATATTGTCACAGAAGCGATGCGAACTTCCCAGCTCCGGACACAGCGCAGCGCTTCTGTGACAAGTGAAAGCTGTCGGCACAGAAGCCCTGCGCTGTGTCCGGAGCTGGGAATACGCAGCGATGTGTCCGTTTCAGCACAGAAGCGCTGACTATCTGGACCTACCGCCGCCGTATTTTAACTCCCTCCACCTTATATTAACTCCGACATGGCAGGGATACGGCCACGGCAGCTTATTAACACCCCCAGAGTATCCCCGCATGTCAATTTCTGAAAGTTCAAAAGCATTACCGGCGTATAAGACGACCCCAGACTAGACAGAAGATTTTTCAGTCTTCAAAAGTCGTCTTATACGCCGGAATATACGGTAAATAAGATTTTCAGAATACGGCATGTACTAAGGTGGATACTCATGGTATGATATGCAGAGAGAGGAATACTGGGAGGACACAGAACATGTTAGTCCACCTGCTTAACCCTCAGGATAATTCTTATCAGGTCATAGAGGGGTGTACATAGAAATCCACAGACCCCATAGCAAAGATTCGAAATGGGACCTCTTATTGGCCCCTGGCTGCCATTAAGCAACCCAGTGGTGGTCACAGAGACCCCCTGTCTAGCTGCTTAGGTACCATAATTGCTGGTCACTATGGAAGCTAAGGGGTTAAACAGCTGCAATCAGAGCTAGCTTGAATTGCAGCAATTACGAGTGGCTGTCTGCTGTGTAAAACAGCCGGCACCCACTGGGTATGGAGTGGGCTCAGCTTGTGAGTCTACTCCTTATAAGCCATCATAACTTATGCTGTATATATACGATATAAGCATTCGGCACTAGGCTCCTCCTGTTCATGGGCCCCATAGCGTTCATGTGGTCCAGCTCTTTAGTGCCCATTCACATTAAAGGAAAATCATCTGAATTGACTGAATTTTGTGGGACAGGCCCATTATCCTCCCATGGAAAGCACATGCATGCTCGGCTGAATCAGGCATACATGAGTATAGGAGCAGTGAGGGAGAGAAGAGAGGAAGGGAGAAGACGGTGATTGGTGAGTATCTTAATCTGCCTCCATCACATAGATATTTAGGATGGATTAGGGAATCGTTAGCTTGGAGCGCTTCTTTCTCCAATAAGTTTTATTGATTGTTATAAACAAAGAAAAATATACAAACAATGAACAGAGAACGCAAAAGTGTAGACAAATTATAGATGAAAGTTACCATAACATTGAGTGATGAAAACATCCAGCATGTGAAAAAGTGGAAATAATAGGAGGGGGAGAGATGCAGAGAAGATGGGGATAGGACATTACAGCATAATAATAGGGACCACTGGGGGGAGGGGACCACGGGGACCAGTCCTGATGAACCATGACTATTGAATGGATATTGGTAGTGAGAACACTTTCATGGTGAAAATGGGAATTCAGTATCTTATAGAAGGTTTACAAAACTTTTTCAGACGTATCCTCAATAAGGAGGTAATGGTGGAAGGGTGAAAGAGGGGATGTGTGTTGATAATAGAAGGCCAATAAGATGTGTCTGATCTGCAAGTATTGATAGAAAGATCCACGTTGGCGCTATTACTTTTTAATAATTGTGTCTAACTAAAGAAACAATAAATCCTTGCTAATATCTGCCAAGTCCTCAGACTGCTTACCTCCCATGTAGACAGAATTGATAAGGGATATGGGGCTCTAATTCTCTAATTGAGATCTCACATAGAGGACACATTTCCCAGGTTCTCCAAAGGGAAACAGTAGATAACATAATTGGGAGTATAGGGGAACAGGAGGTAGGTTTGATGTATTCAGACTGAAGAGTCCGCCTGGTGAAACCAAATTTAGCGAAAAAGTTTTCAAACTGCATCCATCTGTGAGATTCAATTGATAAGGATTGGATTATTGCTAGGCAAGAAAGGGCTAGGTGTGAGAACCTGTCCAGTTCAGATTCATGTGAATGATAAAGATGGTAGAAATGTTTCTTAATAATCATGGGAGAAGCAGATAGTATAATCCCCAAGTATGGAATGACTTCTTCCGACCACCTAAATAGGAAAAGCGATTCAAGTTTCAATTTATTATGAGCCTGAACATTGATAGGGAGAATTAAAGGGGTTGTCCAGTACTTTATATTACCCCCGCAATGTATCCCCCCCGGGGCGCCTAAGGATATTTGTAATTACGTTACACTGCAGATACTGCCTGTGAGCGGCGCTATCACTGGCTGCTCACAGGCATCACGTGACCCCCGGCTGTAGCTGACTCTGACATCCGCTGACGTCATGACAAGTGCTGGCAGCAGCCGGGGGTCTCTGTCTTCTGCGTTCCACGGTGGATGCCAGGCTGTGGGCGGGGTTACTCCCCCGCGTCACACCCGGCATCCACCGCGCTCTGCCTCTCCCCATTCATTGGGAAAGCGCGCGTTGGATGCTGGGTGTGATGCGGGGGGTAACCCAGCCCACAACCCAGCAGCCTCCGTGGGGACCTCAGCGCTAAGTCACGCCTCATTTGTCGTGACGCCATCATAGGGTCACGTGATGCTTGTGAGCGGCCAAGGATAGCCCCGCTCACAGGCAGAAACAGCAACGTAAGGTATTTACAAAAATCCTTAGGGGCCCCGGCGGGATACATTTGGGGGGTAATATAAAGTACTGGACAACTTTTTTAAGGCCTTGTGGAATTTTTTTTCTTTTAAACTGTAAATTTTTGTTAAAGTTTCAAAAGATAAATGATGCAATAGTATTTAAAAAAAAATTCATACAAATGTTTGACTTATAAAATATAGAGATGGAAATAGTGAGGAAAACAATAAGGAGGAAGAAAGAGGGGAAGGAAGAGATAGGTGCCGGAGAGGGAGTCAGATCATATACAAGAGGTAGGATTTGTTAAAGTAGAGGTGGTGTGGAAAATGGAGTGTGGTTGCCATAGTGTGCCCAATGTGACGATGTTGTCTCAAATTTGCAATAAGTTTATTGTCAAATCTCATCGGACATTTATTCACATTAGTGTACACCCCTATAAGACTATAGATTAATAAGGAAAAGAGGAGAGGAGGGGAATAAAGTTTGTGAATAAATTGTAACTTTTATTGTTTTGTATAAAATATGATTATATATTAAAGTATCATACACCCAGATAAGGGTATATTTTTGATCACTGCTGTATAAATGTTATGGTATACCGTATTTTTCGGACCATAAGACTCACTTTCCCCCCCCAAATTTGGGAGGAAAATGGGGGGTGCGTCTTATGGTCCGAACACAACTTACCGGTGGTGGTGGAGCGGGATCGCAGGGTAGCGGCAGTAGAAGAGGTGAGGCGGGCTGGTATTTGGCTGGGGGCTGGGCCTGGCCGGGTACCGGGGCTGGTGTATTTCTGTGAGCGAAGTTTGCAGAGCAGAGTGAGCGGCTTCCGGTGGCCGCGGCCATGTTCCTGAAGCTGTGCTCTACAGGAAAATGGCCACACCCCAGGTACCAGGCCACCAGCACCCTGGCCCCCAGCACCAGGCACCAGCATCAGGCCCCCAGCAACCCAGATACCAGGGCACCAGACCCCCAGGTACCAGGGAACCAAGCCCCCAGCGCCAGGCCCCCAGCCACCAGGTACCAGCATGCCTCCACCTCCGCCGGCTTCCTGAACGACCCTGCCTTCTGTGACCCCAGCTCCACCGCCCCCCCCAAGTAAGATACCTATTCAGACTATAAGATGGACCCCCATCTTCTAAAAAATTTTTTTTTTCCTATTTTCCACCCTAAAATTTGGGGTGCGTCTTATGGCCCGGTGCGTCTTACAGTCCGAAAAATACGGTAAATAAAACAGCTGTGACCCAATAAAGTCACGGTTGTTGTGACAAGATGTAAATAAATAAATCAATGTAAATTGTCATTTGTACATTGGCAAAATTGGCAATCTTGTGTTGATCACATGCGGAAAGGTCACCATATAATTTTTAAGGTTTATTGCCATTTAGTTTATAAAATGAAATGTCAGCAAAAGATTATAGAAAAGCGATGACGGCATGAAGAGATATTTCTATATCTGTGGAGTAGATACAGTTATATGAAAAAGTTTGGGCACCCCTATTAATCTTAAGCTTAATGTTTTATAAAAATTGGTGTTTTTGCAACAGCTATTTCAGTTTGATATATGTAATAACTGTTGGACACAGTAATGTTTCTGCCTTGAAATGAGGTTTATTGTACTAACAGAAAATGTGCAATCTGCATTCAAACAAAATTTGACAGGTGCATAAGTATGGGCTCCTCACCAGAAAAGTGACATTAATATTTAGTAGATCCTCCTTTTGCAAAAATAACAGCCTCTAGTCGCTTCCTGTAACTTTAAATGAGTTTCTGGATCCTGGATGAAGGTATTTTTCACCATTCCTCTTTACAAAACAATTCAGGTTCAGTAAAGTTTGATGGTCGCCGAGCATGGACAGCCCTCTTCAAATGATCCCACAGATGTTCAATGATATTCAGGTCTGGGGACTGGGATGGCCATTCCAGAACATTGTAATTGTTCCTCTGCATGAATGCATGAGTAGATTTAGAGCAGTGTTTTGGATCATTGTCTTGCTGAAAGATCCATCCCCTGCGTGTCTTCAACTTTATCACTGATTCTTGAACATTATTCTCAAGAATCTGCTGATACTGAGTGGAATCCATGCGTCCCTCAACTTTAACAAGATTCCCGGTGCCAGCATTGGCCACACAGCCCCAAAGCATGATGGAACCTCCACCAAATTTTACTGTGGGTAGCAAGTGTTTTTCTTGGAATGCTGTGTTTTTTTGCCGCCATGCATAACGCCTTTTTGTATGACCAAACAACTCAATCTTGGTTTCATCAGTCCACAGGACCTTCTTCCAAAAAGAAATTGGCTTCTCCAAATGTGCTTTTGCATACCTCAGCCGACTCTGTTTGTGGCGTGCTTGCAGAAACGGCTTCTTTCGCATCACTCTCCCATACAGCTTCTCCTTGTGCAAAGCGCGTTGTATAGTTGACCGATGCACAGTGACACCATCTGCAGCAAGTTGATGCTGCAGCTCTCTGGAGGTGGTCTGAGGATTGTCCTTGACTGATCTCACCATTCTTCTTCTCTGCCTTTCTGATGTTTTTCTTGGCCTGCCACTTCTGGCCTTAACAAGAACTGTCCCTGTGTTCTTCTATTTCCTTACTATGTTCCTCACAGTGGAAACTGACAGGTTAAATCTCTGAGACAGCTTTTTGTATCCTTCCCCTGAACAACTATGTTGAATAATCTTTGTTTTCAGATCATTTGACAGTTGTTTTGAGGAGCCCATGATGCCACTCTTCAGAGGAGATTCAAACAGGAGAACAACTTGCAAGTGGCCACTTTAAGTAGCTTTTCTCATGATTGCATACACCTGGCTATGAAGTTCAAAGCTCAATGAGGTTACAAAACCAAAAAAAGTGCTTTAGTAAGTCAGTAAAAAGTAGGTAGGAGTATTTAAAACAAGAAAATGATAAGGGTGCCCATACTTATGCACCTGTCAAATTTTGTTTGAATCCAGATTGCACATTTTCTGTTAGTACAATAAACCTCATTTCAAGGCAGAAACATTACTGTGTCCAACAGTTATTACATATATCAAACTGAAATAGCTGTTGCAAAAACACCAATTTTAAGAAAACATTAAGCTTAAGATTAATAGGGGTGCCCAAACTTTTTCATATAACTGTAATTAAGTCATCAGCTAACATGTTTTAAAGTTACCAACGCTAAGACCAGAAATGTCTGAATTGGAACGAATGGACTCTGGCAGGTGCTCCATAATTAACGCAAAAATTATTGGGGTTGACCTGGCTGGTTCCATTCGAGCTTTTCAAGTTGGATGATAAGGAACTGGAAGAAAGAACCATGGCGTTGGGGTTGGAATATAGGGACGTTATAAATGATTTGATAAAGCCAGTCAAACCAAATTTGATGAGTACTTTGTCTAAGTAGCCCAGTAAACCGTATCAAAGGCCTTTTCGGCATTAGGGATAGGAATACTGCCTTTACCATGGGGGTCTGCTGCATCCTGTTAGTGCATTGGTATTCTGACCTGGTGTTGGTAAGGCTGTTTCTTTTTCTGTGATGGAACTTGATGTAACCATTTAGTGAACAATTTAGAAAAAAATATTCAGATCCCAGTTTAGAAAGGCTATTGGCCTAAAGTTCCCAGGGGTGACTAGAGGGTTACCTGGTTTCTCTGATGCTGCTAGTAGAGGTAGCTTTTCCTCTGCAGCATCGAAAGAGTGCACGGAGGCTGGAGCTGGTGTAATCCAGTAATATGGCCAGCTTCAGAGCAGCGCTCACAAGCTCTATAGCAAATCTTGCCTAGGTGGCCAGTACTTTGGGCAATGAGCTGTAAACTATAGAATTAAAAATCCCAATAATAAAGTTGCATGTTTGAATAAGTACTTTACAATTTTATGAGGGAGTCCCGTTAAATAGAGAAGTGGGTTGCTTCTTGGTATGACCGGACAATACTCATTAGTTAAAAGATGGCTCAACCCGCAAATTATATCTATTATATTGGGGGACTCCTGGCTTTAACGTAACAGGCTAAGTCAGGGGATAAAAGGATCAGATGGTTGGAATATAATTGCCCAATACTTTAGTTCTGTGGGAAGATAACCCGCTGCCACATGATTCTGCAGGGACTTACTCTACTCAAGTCATGAAGAGCACAGGAACTCACGGCCTAGCCAAATGTTCCTGCTTTTGGGGGAGTCAGGATCAGTGTGTTAAGCCAACAGTTATCTAAGGTGCATGGCCAGATTACCGTAGGTTTTGGAAGGAGTCAGTAATATTGGGGATTGTTAAGCTTTAAGTATAGATAGAATTCCTCCTTAATGACCGCTGTATAATAATTTAACTGTTGCCTCTTTATGGTAGCGCATTAGAAAAATATGTGCTTCAAAAGGATCGCACACAGGCTGCTATTAACAGCGCTGGGCATAAAGCCCAATAGAATTGGTCTCCGATCAGTTAACCCCGTAGATGACTATGTGTGGGCTAATAGTTTGCCTGTCAGTGTAAAGTATTCTGAAGCATTATAGAAGCGATGAAATGATCACCTCCCATTTGCACGACATTAAGCTACAAGCTAGACGACCAGCTATGGATGGTCCATTGAACTCACTACGCCGCTCTTAAAGGCTATCTTGATGCAGAGCAAAACTGCACTAGAGGCTGGAATGGAGACCTATTCTCTTCAACAATGAGTCTCGCTTTTGTCGTAGACACAATGATAGCTGTAAATTTGTCTGGAAACCATGTGGGTGATGGCATGAAGATGTCCTATTGTCACGAGTGTGTCAGGGTTGACTAACAGTCTTGCGGTGTCCAACGGTAGAAGGTTGCTGCGTTTGGCTTTACTAACGTCTCCATGATCTTTTTACTATACCTTTCTCTTTAGGACCCAGCAGTGACCCTCACCTTGCTTGGGGATTATACCTTTCCCTTTAGGACCCTGCTTTATCCTCACCTTTCTGCTGTTAGTCAGCATTTCCTTTTTGTTTCCTCAAATACACTCAGATTCTCAGAGTGTTGCTGGTGATAGCATGTTATACCTATTCAGGCTTTGGATTCTAGTGGTTGACTAGAATTACCTTGGAGTTTCTTCGTGGATTGTTGCCATGCTTTCTCCTGTGTCATCTTAGAGCTAAGTGTATTCCCCTGTGAGTATCCCCTGTGTGTTCTTTAGTCTTTAGTGGGGCCGACTTAGTGCTCATCCCTCCCGCTCCCTTCCTAGGGCCTAGCCTTAGGGTCTGCTAGGGCTAGGTATCCTGCTCGGCGAACCTATTTAGGGTCGATAGGGCAGTTAGGGTTTGTCATTAGTTCTGTTTAGGGGTCTCCACTCTCCCCTTCCCTAGATTTAGGGCTTCTTTCCCTTTCCCGTCATTATACGCTGGGTTCTCCCCATTCCCAGCGTGACACCTATTACCGGGAATATGGTGTGCGGTGGGATAATGTATGATAGGTGGACCATTCTAGACTTCACTCCAGGTGCACTAACATTTCATCATTATATCGATTTGGTGGTGGAACCAGTGCTACGACCATTTCTCCAAAGTGTGCAAGTGGCCGATTTTCAACACAACAATGCGAGGCCATATATTGCTCAAGCTATTGGAAGCAGCCTGCCTGGCCTCAACATGCTATAATGGCCTGCAGCATTTCCAGACTTGTTTCCCATCGAACACATCTGGGATATAATTCTCAGCAGTTGCAATAAGAGCTGTCAGTAGTCGATCCTACAATTTCCATAATTCCATAACTTTTCCTTCTTGATGTTGCATTTTCAGTTTTGAGAAGTGCAACAGTGAGTATTTATAAGTGTGTATGTAGTATATAGTGTAGACAATAGTGTGTATTTATAAGTGTGTATGTAGTATATAGTGTGTACATATAAGTGTGTATGTAGTATATAGTGTACACAATAGTGTGTACATATAAGTGTGTATGTAGTATATAGTGTACACAATAGTGTGTACATATAAGTGTGTATGTAGTATATAGTGTACACAATAGTGTGTACATATAAGTGTGTATGTAGTATATAGTGTACACAATAGTGAGTATATATGTGCGTATGTGGTATATAGTGTACACAATAGTGTGTACATATAAGTGTGTATGTAGTATATAGTGTACACAATAGTGTGTGTGTATATAAGTGTGTATGCAGTATATTGTGTAGACAATAGTGTGTGTATATAAGTGTGTATGCAGTATATTGTGTAGACAATAGTGTGTGTATATAAGTGTGCATGTAATATATATTGTTCATAATAGTGTGTACAGTCATAAAAAGTAAACATAAGTCCGTCAAGATCAATATAACCTAAGACGTTGATCCAGCGGAAGACGAAAACCCCAAGAGGCAGATGCTAATTGCCCCATATTATGGAGAAAATTCCTTCCTGACTCAACATACGGCAACCAGTCTTGTCGAAAGGATTTGAGAATGACACAAATGTAGCTTTCCACAAAGTGCTGTTTCAGTGAGGTTTTTTTTTTATTTTTTAGTCAGATGTTTCAATTATCAGCATTTCATAAGTTTTTATTTTTTATTGACAAAAACATCAAGTTTATGCGAAGACTCAATAGTTACAGTGTTGTCCCTTATTTTTCAAAGCTTCTGTCCTTCACCCTGGCAGCTGGATAAAAGCTTGTGGGCCAAATCCTGAATGATGGCCCATTCTTGTCTAATCAGTGCTCAGAGTTTATCACATTTTCTGTGTTTTTGTTTGTCCTCACGCTTTTTGAGTATTCACCACAGGTTTTCAATGAGATTGAGATCTGGGGTGTTTCCTAGCCATGGACCCAAAATTGTAATGTTTTGTTCACCAAACCTCTTAGTTATCACTTTGGCCTTGTGACATGGTCTCCATCATGCTGGAAAAATGGTTGTTCACCAAATTGCTCTTGGGTTATTGGGAGAAATTGCTCTTGGAGGATGTTTAGATCCCATTCTTTATTTATAGCAGTGTTCTCAGGCAAAATTGTGAGTAATCCACTCCCTTAGGTGAAAGGCAATTCCACACATGAATGGTCTCAGGATGTTTTTCAATTGGCATAACACAGAACGTATGGTAACATTCAACCCCTTTTCTTCACCAAACAATCATTCTTCTGGATGTCCCAAACAGTCTGAAGGGGACTTCATCAAAGAAAATAACTTTACTCCAGTCTTATGTAGTGCAATTCCTGTACTTCCTGCAGAATGTCAGTCATGCTGGATGTTTTTTTTTTACACAGTGGATTCTTTGCTGCCCTTATTGACACCAGGCCTACCTCTAAAATGCTTCACTTCACTGTATGTATAGAAGCACTGACAGCTGCCTGCTACCTTTCCTGAGCAAGCTCTGCACCAGTGTTAAACCAATCCCATAGCTGAATCCTCTTTAGGAAAGAGTCCTGGCACTTGCTGGAAAATTTTCAATGCCGTGAAGCCTTTCTCTCAGCTGAGGAACCTCTGTCCTTGAAGTTTTTGACGAATGTTCTTGATAAGTGATTGATTTTCAGTTTTGAGAAGTGCAACAGTGAGTATTTATAAGTGTGTATGTAGTATATAGTGTAGACAATAGTGTGTATTTATAAGTGTGTATGTAGTATATAGTGTAGACAATAGTGTGTACATATAAGTGTGTATGTAGTATATAATTTTACGATCAGCATGTCCTTGCCTGTAAAGCCGTTCTAATACAAAGGAATGATGACTGCACCTATTTCCTTGGAGGTAACCATGTTTTACAGAAAAAGACAATGATTTCAAGCACCAGCACAATGTGTTGCGGCTGTCTAACAGCCATGAGACATGCAGCCGCGGAGACGCAAACATATTTGACGAGCACGCCGAGAATACTTGGTTAGTTCTCGAGACGTTCGCGCATCTCTAGTCGCTATAGTTGTGTTTGTCTGTTGAGAATTATATCTATTGATAACTTAGTTTTAAGCATTTCTTCTTTGATTGTCTTTCATGCATTATTATATACCATGTATGGAATTATGGAGGACTTACTACTAGATGTATTGGAGTATTGTGGGATCTCTTCACAAACCACTTAGTGCAACTAAGTCCCAGGCCTTACTAATAACTCACTGTCAGGGTATGTGCACATGGCAACTTTTAGACATCGGCGTATCTGCATAGTTTAAGCTGTAGGAAAATACTTGAGGAAAACTCTGATGTTTTACCTGAAACGTCTTTTGTGACATCACAAAATACATTAAAAACATATACAGAAGTGTTCAAAATAATAGCAGTCCAATATGACTAACCAGATTAATCACTGTTTTTGATATAAATTATATTACCACATGTCAAACAATTTACCAGTTGGTGCAGTAGATTCTAAGAAAACCACTAGACTCCGCATTCATGATCTGTGTGTTTTTGAGTCTGTGTATTTGAATAATTAATTGAAAGGGGGTTTGTTCAAAATAATAGCAGTGTTGGAGTTCAATTAGTGAGGTCAATCATTCTGTGAAGAAACAGGTGTGAATCAGATGGCCCTTATTTAAGGATGAAGCCAGCACATGTTGTACATGCATTTCTCCTTGAAAGCCTGAGAAATATGGGTCGTTCGAGACATTGTTCAGAAGAACAGTGTGCTTTGATTAAAAAGTTGATTGGAAAGGGTAAAACTTATAAAGAAGTACAGACAATGATCGGCTGCTCAGCTAAAATGCTTTAAAATGGAAAACAAAACCAGAGAGACGTGGAAGAAAACGGAAGACTACTATTCAAATGGATTAAAGAATAGCCAGAATGGCAAAGGTTCAGCCAATGATCAGCTCCAGGATGATCAAAAACAGTCTCAAGTTACCTGAGAGTACTGTGACAGTTAGAAGATGCCTGTGTGAAGCTAATCTCTTAGCAAGTAGTCCCCGCAAAGTTCCACTGTTAAAAAAAAGACATGTACTGAAGCTGGTACAATTTGCCAAAGAACACATCAACTGGCCTAAAGTGAAACACTTTGTGGACTGCTGAATGTAAAATTGTTCTTTTTGGGTCCAAGGGCCGCAGACAGTTCGTTAGACGACCCCCAAACTCGGCATTCAAGCCACAGTACAATCAGAAGACACTGAAACATGGTGGTGCAAGCATCATGATATGGGCACGTTTCTCTTTCTATGGTGTCAGACCTACAGTACAGACCAAAAGTTTGGACACACCTTCTCATTTAAATATTTTTCTGTATTTTCATGACTAAGAAAAATTGTACATTCACACTGAAGGTATCAAAACTATGAATTAACACATGTGGAATTATATACTTAACAAAAAAGTGTGAAACAACTGATAATATGTCTTATATTATAGGTTCTTCAAAGTAGCCACTTTTTGCTTTGATGACAGTTTTGCACACTCTTGGCATTCTCTTGATGAGCTTCAAGAGGTAGTCACCGGAAATGGTCTTCCAACAATCTTGAAGGCGTTCCCAGAGATGCTTAGCACTTGTTGGCCCTTTTGCCTTCACTCTGCGGTCCAGCTCACCAAAAACTATCTCGATTGGGTTCAGGTCTGGTGACTGTGGAGGCCAGGTCATCTGGCGTAGCACCCCATCACTCTCCTTCTTTATCAAATAGCCCTTACACAGCCTGGAGATGTGTTTGGGGTCATTTTCCTTTTGAAAAATAAGTGATTTTCCAACAAAACGCAAACCGGATGGAATAGCATGTCGCTGCAAGATGGCTGTGGTAGCCATGCTGGTTCAGTATGCCTTAAATTTTGAATAAATCCCCAACAGTGTCACCAGCAAAGCACCCCCACACCATCACACCTCCTCCTCCATGTTTCACGGTGGGAACCAGGCATGTAGAGTCCATCCGTTCACCTTTTCTGCGTCGCACAAAGACACGGTGGTTTTAACCAAAGATCTCAAATTTGGACTCATCAGACCAAAGCACAGATTTCCACTGGTCTAATGTCTATTCCTTGTGTTCTTTAGCCCAAACAAGTCTCTTCTGCTTCTTTCCTGTCCTTAGCAGTGGTTTCCTAGCAGCTATTTTACCATGAAGGCCTGCTGCACAAATTCTCCTCTTAACAGTTGTTGAAGAGATGTGTCTGCTGCTTGAATTCTGTGTGGCATTGACCTGGTCTCTAATCTGAGCTGCTGTTAACCTGCGATTTCTGAGGCTGGTGACTTGGATAAACTTATCCTAAGAAGCAGAGGTGACTCTTGGTCTTCCTTTCCTGGGGCGGTCCTCATGTGAGCCAGTTTCTTTGTAGTGCTTGATGGTTTTTGCAACTGCACTTGGGGACACTTTCAAAGTTTTCCCAATTTTTTGGACTGACTGACCTTCATTTCTTAAAGTAATGATGGCCACTCGTTTTTCTTTACTTAGAATTTGTATTATGGCAAGAAAAATGCACCTAACAGTCTATTCAGTAGGACTATCAGCTGTGCATCCACCAGACTTCTGCACAACACAACTGATGGTCCCAACCCCATTCATAAGGCAAGAAATCCCACTTATTAAACCTGACAGGGCACACCTGTTTTACCGCATAACAGGGATCATGGACCAGTTGGCATATATTAAAATTAATGATGAGCGAGCATGCTCGCTACTGCTCAGTACTCACCCGAGCATCTCACTGCTCGAGATGTCGGAGCTCGCCCAGTATTTCTGGGGTTGCACGGCAGGAGCTCGGGTCCCCTCCCTGCATGTTTGGCGCTCTTTAGAGAGCCAATAAACATGCAGGGATTGTCTGCCACACACTGTAATGCTGGTCATGTTGGTTGTGGCATTACATTGATTGGCTGGCCGCACAGCGTCATCAAGTCTATATCAGACCTGCTCGTCACAGTCTACTCCGGAATCAGGCAGTGTAGGGAAAGGTGCTGCTGAGCTAGGGAGAGATTTGCTTGTTTCTTAGTTAGTGTAGGTATACCACCATATATTATACACATATCCATCTCAACTAACAGTCCTTCTGAGGACTAATCCAGCTGCATAGATTTCAGTGCTGGGCAGGCAGAGAGTGTATGTGGCAGACTGCAGTGCATATAGCAAGAGAGTCCATTCCAGTTCTGTCTGCTGCTGGTGCTTTTACAGATATTTCTAGAAATAGTCCCAGGTATCAGGAGCCAGGAATATTTTTTTTTTTATCTTAATCCTGATTATTTGTTTAAAAAGCAATCCAGAGAACACCGTTTTTCTGCTCCATTTGCCTGTTGGCACTGCAGAATACAGCCAGATCCTTTCCAAATTACAGAGCTAAAAATCCATCTATTTAAAACTGTAGTTTGTCCGTCACACAGATCACATATAAGTGCGCTCAAAATTCTGCCATTTCTGGCCTCCATTTAAATTTTGTTGCAGTGTGTTAGCGAAGTTATTGACACCAGTTCGCTGTTAAAAATAGTTACCTACAGGCCAGCTATTTAAAACTATGGTTTTCCGTCACACGTATCATATATGACTGCAGATCAATTCCAGCCATTTGTAGTGAACGTGGAAAATATTGTCCTCCATTTAAAATGTGCAAGGCGCATGGCAAGGGACAGGGAAGTGGACGTGATGGTGATGATGGTGCATGCAGAGGACGAGGCCGTGGGCTAGCTGAAATTGTGCCACAACAAACACCCACATCTTCTCGCTCGACATTCCTGTCCCAATTAATAGGGGACCGCAGAACACCACTATTGAACACAGAGCAGTGTGAAAAGGTTATTGATTGGATAGCAGATAATGCTTCCAGTCACTTAGCCACCACCACCACCCTGTCTTCCACACGGTCAAGTCTCAGTAGAGGTGAGTCTGGACTGCATATTCCTTACCCTGATCCTCTTCCTCCCACCATGCCGAATGCCCAGAGACAACTGATCCCACACTTGGACACTCCAAAGAGCTGTTCACTTTTCCATTTATAGATTTGGGCCTCTCGCCTGGTCCACTTGAAGTGGGGCAAAAGGAGATCGCATGTAGCGATGCCCAAATATTTGAGCAGCCACGGTCACACGAAAGCGGGGGTGGGAAGAAAGAGGAGGACCAGGGTGCGGAAGCGGAAGACGAGGTGGTGGATGATATAGTAACTGACCCAACGTGGTCGGGGGACATACAGAGTGAGGACAGCAGCACACAGGGGGAGGGAGGCACAACAGGAGGAGGGAGGCACACAGCAGGGGAAGGGAGCACACAGGGGGAGGGAGGCACAACAGGCAGGAAGAAGCAGTGTGGTGGCCGCAGACAGAAGGGGGGCAACCATTCTCCGTAACACCAACACGACGGAAGTTGCCAGTACAGCTGTTAGGTCTTCCCGAGTCTGGTTGTTTTTTAAAGACTCTGCCGATAACCCCATAAAGGCCATTTGCACCACCTGCCAGGCCAGCATCAGCAGGGGGAGCAAAACTACCAGCCTGACCACCACCATCATGATCAGGCAAACGGCAGCAAAGCACCCGACTTTGTGGGCTGAACCCCAGGGTCCAGGAACAGTGTCTGTGGGTCGCACCACTGCTTCTTCCACTTTTGTGCATGCAAGCCAATCCCCTGACCAATGCACATGCGAAGATGCCTCCTGCCCTGCACCTGTCGTTGCACTCTCAACTAGCACCATCAGCAAGCATGTCCAAGTCCTTGTCCCAGCGCAGTGTTCAGTTGTCCCTACCCTAGTCCTTGGAACGCAAACGCAAATACACAGTCATTGCCCCACAGGCCACACTACTAAATTCTCACATTTCGCGACAGCTTGCGCTCGAAATGTTGCCTTTTCGGCTCGTGGAGATGGAAACATTCTGCAACCTGATGGCGGCGGCCGTCCCTCGGTACTCGGTCCCCAGCCGCCACTATTTCTCCCGGTGTGCCGTCACCGCATTACACAAGCACGTGTCCCACAACATTAGCCGTGGCCTCAACAATGCAGTTACTGGGAAAGTCCACCTAACCACGGACATGTGGACAAGTGCTTGTGGACAGGGATGGTACATCTCACTGACGACACACTGGGTTAACATAGTGGAAGCCGGGAACCAGTCGGACTTTGGGATGGAACACATCCTCCTGACGCCAAGGATTGTGGGCCCTAGGTCAATGAGGGTTGCCCCCACAGTCTACCGTTCCTGCACCTCATCCTCCTCCTCTTCAGCCTCCATCTCCGAAATGACCACATCAGTCAGAAGCTGGGAGCACTGCAGCACTGCCACAGCCAAGCGGCAACAGGCTGTGCTGAAGCTAATATCCTTAGGTGACAAACCGCACAATGCTGAAGAGTTATGGACAGCTCTGAAATAGCAAGCAGATCTGTGGCTGACACCGCTGAACCTACAGCCATGCATGGTCATGTGTGACAATGGCTGGAACCTGGTGGCGGCTCTGAGGTGAGGCGAGCTCACACACGTACCATGCCTGGCCCATGTGCTTAACCTCGTGGTTCAGGGGTTTCTCAAAACCTACTCTGAGCTGCCGGATCTGCTTGTTAAAGTACGCCACCTGTGTACCCATTTTAGAAAGTCACCTACAGCTTCCTCCGCCCTTGCTGTGTTTCAGCAGAGTTTGCAGCTTCCGGCTCACCGAATGGTGTGTGATGTCCCCACGCATTGGAACTCTACATTGCAGATGTTGGGAAGGATCTGTGAGCAGATGAGGAAAGTTGTTGACTACCAGCATCAACAAGGCCATCGGTATTCAGTTCAGACTCCACACATAAGACCTCAGGAGTGGACATGGATGTCAGACATATGTACCATCCTCCAAAACTTTGAGGACTCCACCAAGATGGTGAGCGACGATGACGCCATAATTAGCATCATCATCCCGCTTCTCTGTCTTCTGAAACGCTCTGCTCACAATCAAAGAGGATGCATTGCAGGCGGAGCATGATGAGATGGAACAAGGAACCATACAGGGTGATTACACACAGCTCAGCCTCATCTCATCCCAACGTGGATTGGGTGACAATGAGGAAGAGGAGGAGGAAGAACAGGAGCTAGTGTCATGCGCTATAGACAGTACTACATGCACAAATGTCATACTGTCTATTCAGCATGGATGGCCTAAAGACAGGGAGGAGGAGAGCATGGTCACTCGTCCTCTTGGTGAGGACATGGAAGTCTTGCCTGTTAGCAGTCTGGCATGCATGGCTGAGTTTATGTTACGCTGCCTTTCCCGTGAACCTCACGTTCTCAAAATTTTGGGCGATAGTCATTACTGGTTGGTGACACTTCTAGACCCACGCTACAAGGAGAACTTTCTATCTCGAAGCGGACAGGTCTACTAAAATGGGGCAGTACCAGAAGGCCCTCTATGCGGAATTATTAAAAAAATTTCCATCTAAAAATGCTGGCGGCAGAGGTCACAGTTCGATGGACAACCAAGGAGTACAGGTGAGAGAGACATAACTCCAATCCAGCAGAGGCAGGGGAACATTGTCAAAGTTCTGGGAGAGTTTTCTCAGACCCTCCCATCTTACAGGCCCTGAGGCGTGGGTTACTCTCACAAGGAGCGCAAAGTTTGGGAAGATGCTGAGGGAGTACCTTGCCGACCGTACCAACATCCTCCATGATTCCTCTGTGCCTTAGAATTATAGGGTATCCAAGCTGGACAAGTGGCATGAACGGGCTGTCTACGCCTTGGAGGTCCTGGCCTGCCCTGCTGCTAGCGTTTTGTCAGAGCGGGCTTTTAGTGGAATTATAACTGATAAGCGCATCCGCCTGTCAACTGAAAATGCTGACAGGCTGACTCTTATAAAAATGAACAAGGGCTGGATTGGGCCAGACTTCTCAACACCACCGAATGATAGCAGCATAACATAAACTCAAATCCAGTGGTTTTTTTTGGAAGGTCTATTCCCATGCACCTCTTCACACCCACACATGGGTATACGCTTACTGATTTTGTCTATTTGCTCTTGTCCTCCTCCTTCTTCTCATCCTCCATCACCATATCATTCACCACCATATCTACCATATCACCTCCTCTACGTGTCTTGCAAAGGGCATTGGAGTTCCCCCAAATTTTTGGCAGCTTTTGCATTCACTGCATAGGCCAACACTATGGAAGTGCCACTTCCTAATAATGGGAACATTTTTTCATGAGGCCCTCTACGTCTCTTCCAAGGGGCATTGGAGTGCCTCCAAATTTTTGGCAGCCGTTGTCCTTACTGCATACCCTATAACTGTATAGCACAACCGCTCCTTTGTAATGGGAACATGTCCTTACTGTGGCCCTGCTCTATGTGTCTTTAAATTGGTAGTGGGGATTTTCCTAAATTTTGTCAGGCCTTCCAGTCACAGCATCGGCATTACCACTACAGGAGACCTGCTCCTTTATAATGGGAACATTTTTTTTTACTGAGACCCTCCTCTATGTCTCTTCAAAGGGGTATTGGGTTACGTGCGTACAAATGTTTGGCAGCCCTTGCGGTCACTGCATACGCAATAATAGTATAGGAGACCCACTCGTTAATAATGGGAACAACAAAGCATAGCCGGCTGATGGCTCTCTAACAAAAGCGAGGACCGACTGCTGGCCCTTTAAGAATAGTAAGGACCGCCTGTTTCCCCTATAAAAATAGGCTTTGTGACTTTCAGAGTCCCTCCATCATAAATGAAACTGGATGTGTCTGATGATGTGTCACACACCACATGGCCAGTTAAGGTTGTAAAATGTTAAAATGACATTTCCCAGTGAATGCATTTGTCTTGGTTGAAAGCAAAAGTGCAAAAACGCATCAAAAACGCTATGTGTGAACATAGCCCAAGGTGTGGAGAAGCATTTTTGTTTTTGGTTATTTATTTTGCCTTATATTCAAGTCTTTACCCTGCAAAGGATGTTCTTTAACATTTTCCCCAGTAAAATCAATTTTGGTTTCGTTTTTGTATGTTTTATTGTGAGTCCATAAAAGTGGCATAATACTCTGACAACATTGTTCACAGCAGTGACCTGGGAGTCAGAAATGCTTCCAGGGGTCTTCTCCATGCTGTTCCCATGTCATTTGAGCACTGTTCCCATTGATTTCTACAATTTCTAGTCCCTCTGCAGACCGCCGGGGGGGCCACTGGAAAAATGCTTGAGTTTCCCATAGACTTACATTGGGCTCGTTGCTCGGGTCGAGCACATGAGCATTCCAATTTGCTCGACCCGACGAATGAGCACCCGAGAATTTTAGTGCTCGACCATCACTAATTAAAATGTTTGAAGAGATCATGTTGCCTTACGCTGAAGAGGATATGGTCTTGAAATGGATGTTTCAACAAGACAAAGACCCTAAACACACCAGTAAACGAGCAAAATCTTGGTTCCAGTCCAACAAAATTGAGGTTATGGAGTGGCCAGCCCAATCCCCGGATCTTAATCTGATAGAACACTTGTGGGGAGACATCAAAAATGCCGTTTCTGAGGCAAAGCCAACAAATGCTGAAAAATTGTGGGATGTAGTCAAAGCATCCTGGGCTGCAATAACAGTTGACAGGTGCCGGAAGTTGGTTGATTCTAAGCAACATAGATGTGAAGCAGTTCTAAAAAACTGTGGGTATACAACTAAATATTAGGTTAGTGATTCACAGGAATGTTAAATCCTCAAAAAAAAAGAGTACATATTGTACGTATTGTGAGTTTGTAAAGACAAATGTAGACACTGCTATTTTTAGAACAGCCCAATGTTCATTTTTTGTTATTAAAAAGTACTGTAAATTAGTAAAGTACTGTATTTTTTGGACTATAAGACGCACTGGACCATAAGATGCACCTAGGTTTTAGAGGAGGAAAATAGAAAAAAAATGTAAGCAAAAAATGTGGTCATGATGCACTGTTATGTGGGAGGGGGTCTGCTGCTGACACTGGTACTGGGGTAATGTCCCCCACTTCTGTTAATATCCTCAATCATGGTATGACCCCTCCTTCCTGGTATACGTGGCCCTCATCCTCATCCTGGTATACATGGCCCTCATCCCCATCCTGGTATACGTGGCCCTCATCCCCATCTTGGTATGCATGGCCACCCAAGCCCCCATCCTGGTATGCATGGCACCCCTTGATCCCCCATCCTGGCATGCATGACACCTGTTGATCCCCCATCCTGGTATGCATGGCATTCCCTAATCCCACATCCTGGTATGCATGGCACCCCTTGATCCCCCACCCTGGTATGAATGGCGCCACTTGATCTCCCATCCTGGCATGCATGGCACCCCTTGATCCCCCATCCTGGTATGCATGGCACCCCTTGTTCCTGGTATGCGTGGCACAACCTTGATTCTGGTATGCTTGGCATCCCTTGATCCTGGAATGCATGGCACCCCTTGATCCTGGTATGCATGGCACCCCTTTATCCCCCATCCTGGTATACATGGCACCCCTTGATCCTGATATGCATGGCACCCATATTCCTGGTTGTTGGTATATGCAACAGTTGTGCACTTCTTTGTTTGTGTGAAGGAGGACTTTATGCTGATTTGACAGTAGATGGCGATGTTGTTTCCTTGTTTATTGTATTGTTAAAAAGAAAAATGTCTCTCTTGTATTTTGTGTAGGCAGATGAACAATTATATCATCTAGACACATTAAAGGAACAGATGCAGTTGTTTACACATGATCACAAGAATTGTATTCACATGTGGCATAGACGTCTAGGACACAGACAGCCTGAAAGTATAATGGAGCTACAAAGGAAAGAATTGACAAAGGATTTATTGATATCTGACTGCTCAATTACCGTAAGATATGAATGTTGTATAAAATGAAAAGCCACAAGGATATCTATTCCTAAAGAAAGTGAAACGAAAAGTACAAGACCACTTGATTTGGTGCATACTAACATACAGTCATATGAAAAAGTTTGGGCACCCCTATTAATCTTAAGCTTAATGTTTTATAAAAATTGGTGTTTTTGCAACAGCTATTTCAGTTTGATATATGTAATAACTGTTGGACACAGTAATGTTTCTGCCTTGAAATGAGGTTTATTGTACTAACAGAAAATGTGCAATCTGCATTCAAACAAAATTTGAAAGGTGCATAAGTATGGGCACCCTTATCATTTTCTTGTTTTAAATACTCCTACCTACTTTTTACTGACTTACTAAAGCACTTTTTTTGGTTTTGTAACCTCATGGAGCTTTGAACTTTATAGCCAGGTGTATGCAATCATGAGAAAAGCTACTTAAAGTGGCCACTTGCAAGTTGTTCTCCTGTTTGAATCTCCTCTGAAGAGTGGCATCATGTGCTCCTCAAAACAACTGTCAAATGATCTGAAAACAAAGATTATTCAACATAGTTGTTCAGGGGAAGCATACAAAAAGCTGTCTCAGAGATTTAACCTGTCAGTTTCCACTGTGAGGAACATAGTAAGGAAATGGAAGAACACAGGGACAGTTCTTGTTAAGGCCAGAAGTGGCAGGCCAAGAAAAACATCAGAAAGGCATAGAAGAAGAATGGTGAGATCAGTCAAGGACAATCCTCAGACCACCTCCAGAGAGCTGCAGCATCAACTTGCTGCAGATGGTGTCACTGTGCATCGGTCAACTATACAAGGCACTTTGCACAAGGAGAAGCTGTATGGGAGAGTGATGCGAAAGAAGCCGTTTCTGCAAGCACGCCACAAACAGAGTTGGCTGAGGTATGCAAAAGCACATTTGGAGAAGCCAATTTCTTTTTGGAAGAAGGTCCTGTGGACTGATGAAATCAAGATTGAGTTATTTGGTCATACAAAAAGGCGTTATGCATGGTGGCAAAAAAACACAGCATTCCAAGAAAAACACTTGCTACCCACAGTAAAATTTGGTGGAGGTTCCATCATGCTTTGGGGCTGTGTGGTCAATGCTGGCACTGGGAATCTTGTTAAAGTTGAGGGACGCATGGATTCCACTCAGTATCAGCAGATTCTTGACAATAGTGTTCAAGAATCAGTGATAAATATGAAATTACAAAGTGGATGGATCTTTCAGCAAGACAATGATCCAAAACACCGCTCCAAATCTACTCAGGCATTCATGCAGAGGAACAACTACAATGTTCTGGAATGGCCATCCCAGTCCCCAGACCTGAATATCATTGAACATCTGTGGGATCATTTGAAGAGGGCTGTCCATGCTCGACGACCATCAAACTTAACTGAACTGGAATTGTTTTGTAAAGAGGAATGGTCAAAAATACCTTCATCCAGGATCCAGGAACTCATTAAAAGCTACAGGAAGCGACTAGAGGCTGTTATTTTTGCAAAAGGAGGATCTACTAACTATTAATGTCACTTTTCTGGTGAGGTGCCCATACTTATGCACCTGTCAAATTTTGTTTGAATGCAGATTGCACATTTTCTGTTAGTACAATGAACCTCATTTCAAGGCAGAAACATTACTGTATCCAACAGTTATTACATATATCAAACTGAAATAGCTGTTGCAAAAACACCAATTTTTATAGAACATTAAGCTTAAGATTAATAGGGGTGCCCAAACTTTTTCATATGACTGTATGTGGACCCATAAAAGTGACTACATCAGCAGGCAATAGATATATGGTGACTTTTATAGATGACTACTCAAGATACACAGTCACATACTTGAGCAAGAACAAAAGCGAAGTTTTCAATAAACTAGTAGACTACGTGACAAAGTCGAAAAACGAATTTCAGAGGAAGCCAGTTGTCATTAGAAGTGATAATGGAGGTGAATTCACAGGACATCAAATAGAAAACTACTTAAGAAAAAATGGAGTAGCAGAAAGGAAAAACAGAACTCTGACTGAAATGATAAGGTGTATGCTGACAGATTCCAAACTATCAGAAAAATATTGGGGTGAAGCAGTAATGACAGCTGCATTTCTACAGAACCAACTTTTCTAGAAAACTGAAAAAAAAAACATATGAACTGTGGCAAGGTATGAAACCAAGTGTAAATCATTTAAGAGTTTTTGGTTGTAAAGTTTTTGTATTCATTCCAACAGAAAAACGTTCCAAACTTCAAAATAGGTCCATGGAAGGAATATTTGTTATATATAGTGAAAATTGCGAAGGCTATAGAATCCGAGATGCCAAAACAGACAGAGTTATGGTGAGTAACAGTGTGACATTCATTGAGGATTTAAATGAAGACACTATGATTTCACTGTAAAGAAAAAATGAGCAAAATAGCATTGATATAGCTGAAGGAATATCCGATGAAAAAGAAGCTGAAATTAATAAAAAACAGAATACTGAAAGTGAAGAGAAACAACTACAAACAGACACAGAACAGAGATGTTCAATAAGAGAAAACAAAGGAAAACCATGATTACGCCTTTTATATAAGGCAAGTTCAAGTAAAATTTATGAGCCTACCTCTTGGTAAGACATATCTCGACTTCCTGAAGAAGAAGCCAATAAATGGATAGAGGTAACAGAAATAGAAATAAAATCCATGCATGACTCAAAAACATGGACACTAACAGAATTACCAGAAAGAAGTAAAGCTATAGGATGTAAATGGGTTTTTAAAATAAAGTACCAAACAGATGGCACAGCTGAACGATAACGAGC